>NC_054545.1:27139638-27209638 GCF_017654505.1 Polyodon spathula
TTTTGCATATCGTACCGGATTGCCTTAGCAGCGGCTAGTTTCAACAGTTGCCTGGACCCAGTAGTGTATTATTACCAGACTATGGGCTTCAAATTGAGAATGAACAACCGTCATTCCCAGGCAGTCTTCAGTGTGACAACCAACAGAGGAAGCACTACTAACCATACCATGCCAGCATGAACGAGACGTCAACATAAGAAAGAACCCAGTGGCTTTGTCTCTCAACAGCAACTGTCTAAAATGTCAAAGAAAATGGAATAGTCCTAAAACTTTTAGATGCAAACAATTACTCAGTAATCTGACGGTGATGAACCCCACTCATGGGATGTGACAATAACAGAAGGTGTGCTGTTGTAATGAGGGGGTGTGGTGCGTGTGTTTCACAAGGAATAGAAATATTAACTTCTTAATATTGGGGGGGGGGGGGGGGGGGCAACATTTTGTATCTGTAAGGCAATTTACCTTCAAAAGCACGCACTATTCAATCCCTCCTAAATGCAAGCAGTGATTTATATGTAATACTGGACACTGAGCCAGTACTTCGAAAAAAGCAATCAGCATACATTTCCACAGACTGTTAGACAGTCATAACCTTGGTACTGTAACATGCACTTCTTTAATGATTGACTGCTGTACAAAATCACAACAACGTGCACTGCAATGGGTGGTAAGAACATGGTAAAATAGCTGCTTACTTAAACTGGCCACTTGCCTAAAAAAATGAACAAACATTTGACACCGAGCAGACCTTATTTTTACAGCTACTTGGCCTCAAAAATGGCAAAACTAGATCTGATCTGGCCTGCAAAAGAAAGACTGTCTGCCTTCTTGTGTAGACAACAGTAATAGCATGGGTCAAAAGGCTTTGAAGTGCAGTAACTTCTTGATGTTTGATGGTAAATAAAATATCATCCATCTGTAGTCTGTCAATGTCTTTGAAATGGGTAGTTCAAAAGTGGGTCTCTGCATCATTTTTTTTGTAATAGTTCCATTGTTTTGATGTTCTTGTATTAACCCTTTCATTTTACTGAAGAAACATACAAGAATACCATTATTGCAGATCTGACAATTGCTTTTGCTATCCTCAAATTGTGTATACTGTAATAGCTGAAAATATGTTATGGCAATCACTTGAAAATCTACACCATAAAATAATGTGTAAAATGTTTTTATCTGTTTGATGTTCAATACAAAACAGTGCTGAGCTAAGCAGAATGGGCTCATTTTATAAGAACTCTGATCAGTTACAGTTCAAAGCTGTCCTGAGCCACTTAAGCCATGTGACTGTGTATATATGCTCTCATTGTTGTACCGTTGACATGGAATTTTTACTGTTAATTGTATTTTTAAACTACTGATTCTGAAATAAAACTTGAGGACTCTTGGTTGTTCATCCCCCTTGTTTATTTGGCTAGCCTCTCTTGTTAAAAACTATTTCATTCAGAGTGTAATCGTTCTAAATTGGCATAGTCTTTAATTAAGCAATCGATCCAATTGAAGGGCACTGCCATCTGGTAGTTGAACACATTGGAAAATACAGTGTGGGTGCTGCCACACAGACAATGTCAACTACCAAAGTAGTGCCTGAAACTATTAGCTTTGTTGTTTTTTTTATTACTATTTCATTTTACCCCCAATTTAGAATATCCAATTACATTCCCTCACCACACAACAGCTCAGGAGAACTGAAGGTCCGTGGGCATCTTCCAATCCCATGACCAAGCTTTTCAAAACCAGCAGATGGAAAACAAAGACCAGTCCTGTCCACCAGGAGCTCACCAGGCACCTGCCCAGTAGGAGTCCCTGACGGTGTTTCCTGCCAAAGCTAATACCATGCTCCCTCTGGAAACCCCAACGAAAACCCCTAACTGTTTGATCCACCCAGCACACCACAGGGCCATGCCTTTACCAGCTGAGCCACTCAGGGACCCTTTGTTATCATTTGAATCATTTAAAATATTTATTTTACAGGATTTTTTTTCGGATTGATTTCATTTCAGTTTTTAAAGACATTCTCTCTGAATACTGAATAGTTCTGTCAACTACTGTTTAGCAGTGGCCTGAAATCCAGCTTCATGATTGGTGGATTAAAGGTATGAGGTTCCTAAACCTGCTTGACTTTTAAATGACCATTTAATTAGACTGCCACTAGGGGTGTTGCATTTTAATCACACTCATCATGAGTTCAGGGCTGTGTTTGAAGTAATCAGTATGTTGTATTACACTTTGCCATGCTTATTAGGTTATGTCACAGTAAATGTTTGTAAGAATATAGCTTTAATGTGCCCCTGTTTAAATTCCTGATTAATAAAGACTTTAAAGCTTGCACTGTGGATATACATTAGAAACCCGTTAACTTAATTGCTCCTCACTGTAATATGATTGAAAAACATAACAAGTCATAGTTCATGCCAAACCACTTAGAAATGAGAAAATGGTTACCATAAATACACTTGAGTCCAATCATATTATTGATTATATACTAAAGGCAAGTTGTAATGGGATATATCTGATTGCAGAAAGACTATTGTGGTGCACAGTCAGGTTTCCAATCATAGTACCTGTCACTCTATATTGTATAAAAAAAAAAAAAAAGATTGTATATCAAATCCTATGAGTGCAAGATCCTGAACTGTTGAATAAGGTGCTTGTGATCGGTACATGTATTTCAATTCAGCCTATACAGAGCCAGACAGAACCAATCAGATGTAAATGGCTCACTGAAAGCTGCTTTAAAACTAAATTGCAATATTACAGTATAGCATTGATTTCTTCCAGATATCATAGTGATTTAAATCTTAATAGTATCACTATTTTAAAACAAAAATGAAGGTATAAAAATACCTTCCTAACAGCTCCTGCCCATGGGCTGTTTGACTTAATGCAATTGTTTTTATATTTTCTTCACATGTCCAGGGTCACAAATAAATAAATGGGACTTGTCACCTTAATTGTGATGGTTCCTCTGCGCTCAAATATAAAATGGCTTCCTTTCAGGTGTTCGTAGGTGGCCCCGCTTAGTTGAATATGCATTTCCTGTAGCAAGAGAAGTACAAAAGAACATGAAATGGAATCGTAATGCCTTACATGCTGTTGGGAAGGTCACTTGATACTATTGATTTAATTATACAGTTCATATTTTTCCTGGAAGAAACACATTGAGATGAATCCATCACCTTTTCAGCTGTTTCCAAGGAGACATCACATACTGTACACAATACTGTATAGCAGGTACTGTAGCAATGAATAACAAAAGAATCCCACTGTGTAGCAGTTTGAGCTACTCTAGGTTACTGTGAGCCATAATTATAAGTTAAAAGCTGGAATGGCTCAAAAATATACAGTGTCATTTTTTGCCAATTTGGCCAAAGACGCATGACATTCAAATTTACATTGACGCTCTAACCTATTTGAAAATTCTGCTCTGCAGTGTGGCCACAGTGCAACCCTCAGTTGTGCCTCCTACAGAGAAAGAAGCAGCAAAATAAAATAAATGCAATATCTCTGCACCTTCCCATTGCTCTCCATGGCAGAGGCAGTGTGCACAGTGTCACCGTAGAGTCCATAGCGAGGCATCTTGTGTCCCACCACACCTGCCACCACCATGCCAGAATGGATTCCTAAACACAGTTGACAAAGGAAAGATTTACTTCAGCCCACAACAGAAAGAAGAAACACACTCAGGGTGTGTTCAGTAGCACTGTGGGTTCGACCCAATAACAGCTAGGCAGTATCATAGGTATAGTATACGAGCTGAAGTATACGATCTTATTACCCATATGGGGCACTGCAACTTTAAAGTTCTGCTAAAGGGAAAAGGACAATGAGAGCAACAGAGTCCTGCAGTGAAAGGTCTGCACACACCGACTCGGATCTGGATGTTGTTTCCGGTGGAGGGGTCTTTGAGGTGGTCAATGGAGCGGACCATGTCTAGCGCCATGTCGCAGATGTTGTGAGCATGGTACTTGGTCTTATCTGGAGCTCCAGCCACCACCATGTACGCATCTCCGATAGTCTCCACCTGAGGACACACAATTCAGTCTGTGAAACCCACTGCTTTGAAACCGTATAATTATAAGAAGTGAAATAACAACTTGGGCTGGACTTAACAAAGAGTGTGCAAGAAACTATGGCAGTCCTGGATCACTAAGAATGGCAAATCGCGGAGCATTGTGTGATAATGTATGGTGGAATCCAGCTCTAGTAAAGCACAGTAAAAGCAGGGGAATTACAATGACCATGGTGAACTTTGTGAGGTCACAGCAGTGAAGGGTCACCTGTACAAGGCAGGGCACAAACTGTACCTTGAAAACCCGGTGCTTCTCGCTGAGGGTGTCGAAAAGGGTGTACATCGTGTTGAGCATGGAGACCACCTGCAAGGGAGTGATGTGACTGCAGATGCGAGTGAAGCCCACCACATCACTAAAGAGGATCGTCACATCCGGAAACACCTGGAGAAGCACAGAGCAGGAGAGTTAGCATCTTAAACACATTCCTTGTGCAACGGACAGGATAATAACGCTAACTGCTGCTGCTGCTGCTTCACAGGACACCTTCTTGTCCTGATGTGGTGGTTCATGGCACTAGTACGTCAAAATAGCTACCTGCAGCTATCCTTGTGTCCCATAATTCAAAACCATTGTATTGCCATGCATTCAAAACCATTGTATCGCCAAACATTCAAAACCATTGTACTGCCAATGTACACACACTGCAATTCCACAATCATTTGCATTTATTCTGTTTTACTCAGAACTGACTTACATATTTTTCCTTGGACAACCTTACTATTGGTTACATTATGTTGTGCAAGATAAGGGTCAGTGAAACCAGCCGATAGTACTTTTGCTGTGTTGCTGTGCAGTCTGGTTATTGGACAGAAGCTCAGGCTTACCTCACACGTGTGTACAGCCGGCTCCCCTTTCCGCAGTCGCTTAGCAACCGGCTTGGGGATCATCCTGTAGAGTAGGTCATCCGTCTTCTTCATCTCATAGTCCAGCATCTTCATGCTCTCCTCCAGCTTACTGGACTTTTTCTGTTCCTAAACCAACAGAACATAATTTATTGCACATACACTGAATTCCATGACAGTAAGACTGAACTTTATTGCAGTGTCCTCCTTTTCATTAGCTTTAGTACAACACCCAATTTCAGTGCTGTTGAATCTTCCTTGTTTGAAAGATGATATTGTACCTGTATCAATGCTCGCTTTAGCTCCTCAGACTGCTGTGTCCCCGCTAGCACTAAATCTCGACTGGAGTCGTGCATGCTCAGATCATTGATGTACAGCCCGGTCTTAAACATGGCACTCAGGCTTTCCATTCTACACAGGGAGACAGAGAGCAAAACAAATGTCAATTTGCCTAACACTGTTGATTATAATTACTATGGTAGTTACTGTGTAATAACAGTTATTACAAAGTAATTACACTGCTATTCACACTCTTAATCTAAAGAGTAACCAACCATGGTAAAAACTGTTCAAATGGCTGTAAAATGTAGACAGGTCAACACTGTATAAACTATCCTCCTATCAGTGTGTCTTACACAGGTGTGCCCAGGAAGATGATGGACTCCCACTCAGGCATGTATCTCATCTGTCCTTTCAGTTTCAGGCAACGGCTCCCATCTCCCCAACTCTCTGTTGCGTTTGCGCTGTTCCCGTCTAAGAAGTGTATTACAAAACACAAAACACTCAGCAAAAGGAAGCCCATTGGTTTTCCTGTCCAAGGGATTACCCGACAACTTCACAAAACAAAGGAGCTCATGCCCTTGCAAATAACTGCTGTTTGTCCTGACTTGAGGATCTAAGCCTCCAAGCTACATTCTTTTATTACTTACTTTGGTTTGCATTCATGTATTTATTTGTTCTTTTTTGGGGAACGTTTGACCTTGTGAAACACTATTTCTGGTGGCCTACTGGACAAAGTTAGGCTTTGGAGCACACATTTCCAGCTTTTTTCTTCTACACTGTATATCAAACTGGTATATACAAAGCCCTTACCAAAACTAGATAGACCCCAGTCAACCAGGGCATTAACGACTGGTCCCACAGACCCTGAGCACCTCTACTCTCAGATTGCCTTACAGTAACATATAGATTCCAAACGGAAATGGTTTGTGCTGTTTGCTGCTCTCCTTCAGCGCAAATTGATTGCACTTAATCAATTCACTTCTGTTGCTTTATGTGTTCAAGTGGCATGGTGCATTAGCCCAGTCTCTTGGGTGTCAGCACCTCCTTGCTGTGGAGAACTCAGACTGAATAACTGATTCACCTGTTTCAGCCGCTCTACTGACCAGTGCTGCCAGAGCTGGGACTCTGATATCTGGTATACTGGATTGGCAGCAGCACAAGCACAGTGCCCACTTAACCTGCAGCCAGTTTAGTCTCGGTTCCCATATACAGGTAGGCTGAGGCTGTCTGCAAGGTGCTCAGCGCCAGTCATGATATATTGATCAGTGGTCCCCTGAGGTGCAATCTGAGACTACTAAACTCATAAGCACGATGACTAAACCTATGCTTCCAGAGGTCAGAGACTTTCTTAACTTAGTGTAGTACCAGATATCATGTTTTAAAATTAAAATGTGTTTATCAGGTCTAACGTGTTGATTTTAAACCCATTTTCGATCTTAATAATCAATGGAAGTGCTCAACAGGTAAGATGTATTGAATTATTTTGTTGGGTATAATCACTTTAAGATATGTTATTGACCGGTGTGTTTTCAAAGGGATACGGCTACCCATGTTATAAAATAGCACCTTTGGCGAATACCACACTTACACAGTGGAGAGATTCAGGATGTGAAAATACCTTTATAATCATCTCCAATGATGGACTGAAATGCCATGAGCTCCACATCCACATCAGCAGTGCGGTTTGCATTTTCGTAATCAGAGTCTGAAAGAGGAATTCAATCAAAGGACCAATTAAATTCAATTAAATAAGTTCATGCAATAAATAGAGTTCATGAGATTTATTTATTTGTATTTATTATTGTATTAGAAATTCATTGAGACGCATGCAGCTTGTTCATATGCCAAGCCAAACTATCATGTAGAGATATCTCAGATTACAGTATATTTCAAGATATGTTTTATTTAAGAGATCTCGAAATTATTAACAGGTGTTTTTAAATGACTCGCAGATATCTTATTAGTAAATTTGCAGAGATCTAAAATTGATTTATAGAGCTCTGCAAATCAATTAAAGATATCTAACATTCATTTATAGATCTTTTGAAATTATGTTTTTATGTTAAGCAGGCAAACCATTAAGAGATATGCTAAAATAAGCATTTTGAGATACCTTTAATGCATTAACTTCACTTATCAATTATAATATACCACTAAATAATTTCTTGTTCATTTTGAGATATCTCAAAATAACTTCCTGTGCATTTCAATGTATCTCTAAATTACTTCCTGTAATGCGTTTGGTGGTTTTATCTCTTTGTGGTCATTACAAAACCACTGCGTTATTTGCTCCAGTCTGCAGTGTAGTCTGGATGAATGGGAGAGGGTCAGGAATCAGTAATATTTTGATACTAGTCAAAGTAGCATTGCTCATATTTATTACACTTTTGCTCCTGCACAGTTTGTTATACTTCTATGTGAAAAAAAAAACACTTTAGTATCTCTAAGCATTTCTTCCATGAAGAAACTAATTACTTTGCACACGATTCTGAAGGTTCCGCTCTCTCTTCACTGGCTCCTTGGACATGATCTCGAATAAATTGTTGGGGTGTGAATTAATCTGAAATCAGTGGAAAGACAAGAGTGACCGTCATTATAGTGTACACCAAAACTGTGGTTCTCAATCAAAGCATTGTTCAAAAAAATAACACTGAACCCCAAGTGTATTATCAGCTATTCAGAGTGTCTGGGCTCAAGTGGCGGAACTTGTCAGTTCACCAGGTAAAAACAGTATTTTTAAAGGGACTGAAGCCAGTATGTAACAATCAGTGGCTATTCCTGGAATACACATTTGCTTTTGCCAGGCATATTGTAGAATATAGCCCCATCTAGTGGACATGTGGGGAAATGAGTAACAACAGAATTAAAAGAAAAGAAAGGCTGTGATTTTGATTCAAGGTTTGGAACGTAAATTAATTTTTAATAGTGAACTAGTTAACTGCCATTTTCCTTGGTGAATGGAAGAGATTTACAAACCATATTCCAGGTGAACTCTGCCAGGGGGCGTGCCAGTAGAAAAGCATCATTAATTTTCTTTCCGTCCAAATCAGGGAAAACTGTGGCCAGTCCTGAGCCAATGTTGTGCACCACCATGTCCTAAAACAGCAAGGTCACTCGTTATTGGTTATAGCTGTTAACCTCATAACTTAATGATCCCCTGTCTTTAAAGACACTCTCCCTTACAACGCCTGTATAATTATTCACTATGAAATTCCAACATTGAAAACCGCAAGGCCGTGGTTTAGTGAGCTATTGGAATAAATCTGGCCTTGTGGCAGAGCCGACATACAGACAGGCAGGAAAGGCTTAATTCCTGGAGCATAACCTATCATCAATTAGCATGTTAAGGCTATGTGTTACTATACAAAGGAGACAGAAGGAACAGGTCAGTCTGAGGTAGAGAATCTCCTCTACAGATCTTCCTTGCTCAATGAAGCTGTCCATCCAGCATTGCTTAGAAAAGTGCTGAAATGTGTGGTCAAATAAGGTCTAAGAACAAAATTTGTTTTTGCCTGCATATTTATTGAATTTCCAAGGTGCATAGAAATTATAGGATTCATTTGTTTAAATGGTGTATAATGAAATGCGAAATTAATCCATTATTTGAACATATCTTGAATTCTTCCTCTGCTAGAATATATGAATGTATTTTTAAATGCTTTAACTATATAGAATTCTGACTAAGTATATGGCAAATCATTTTTTGAACACACTTAACTAATTACTCAATGAGTTATTAGAAATCCGATGCTAATACCTGTGGCCTACTTAATTTTGTAACTTTGAAATAAACAAAAGTAATTAAACAGATTTGTCTGATTATTATTTTTTTAATATTAATTATGCACTGTTAGAAATAACATGTATTAGGTCAATGGAGAATATTGATTAAAATATTAAATTAGCTATATACACAAAATAATGATATATTTAATTATTAAGTTAATATTGGTATTTTAATTGAATGTATTTACATTAGCTGATAAAAGTTAGATAATAGTTTCTTTTGAGTAACTATAATTAATGTATATACTAACCAATGCGTTATACTTAATTTACCCTAGATAATCAATATTAAGCTATAAATATCTGCCACAACAAGCAAACTATTAAGAGATCTTTAAATTATTTAGCCTTGAATTCGTTATCTCCACTTCATTTGGAGATATTACTCATTATAGGATACATCTGAATGAATTCTTGTTCATTTTGAGATATCTCAAAACAACTTCCTGTGCATTTTAACATATCTCTAAATTACTTCCTGAAATGAGTTTTGAGGTCTTAGCGGCCACTTAGTGGCCATTACAACACCACTGAGATTGTCTGCTCCAATTTTTGGTGAAGCATGGGCTGAGTGGGAGACGATCAGAACTCAGGTATGCTTGTGATTAATCTGGAGGGCACTGGGGCACATTTATTAAGCTTGTGCTCCAGTGCAAAGAACCAAAAACATCTTGTTATCACAGGCACTTTACAATGCTGTTCAGTATATGAAGCCGTATATGACAGTTACCTGGCGGAAGACGACATTGAATGGAAAGACATCGAAGAAGAAATCACTGGTGATGGGCAAGATCTCGTGTTCCTCCTCATCCTCCTTCTGGATGTAGCGATACGCAGAGTTATCAAAGTTTAACCTACAACAAGTTAGTAGGATGGACATCGGCATGAGAAAACAGATCTATATTTCTAACTCCAGAAGAAAGTGGGCTATGAAAAGGTGGGTGAGTTTCTATACAGTACTGAATCTCATGCTGCTATGGAAAATGGAGAGAGTTTTGTCAGATAGTTTTACAAGTGACATAACCTACAATTAAAGATATAATTCTGGATGAAGTTGACAGACAAACTGCATGATTTATTTGAAACAGAATGCATTCCAGTTGCTATTTTCTGAAGGTATGCGTTTGCTTTGCTGTTCCCTGAGATCTCTGTTTTACCTCATGGTGACGTGAGAATAGTCCCCCACCAGCTGCTCAGACAGAACCTCCACATGGATGTCTGTGTCGTAGAACTGCTTCCCCATCTGGCGCAGCTGGCCCATAGCATAGTGCAGATAGCCTTTCCGCTTGCTCCTGCAGACAGGACAGGAGACATAGGAAAAGATCAGCTTTATCCATTCACTTGTTTACAGCACATACAATTTCAATAAGGCTGGGAGTCACTTGTGAGCAAATCCCAGGTGAGCCCTTAAAAGAAAAGAAAAAAAAACAGGCTACTGCATTTTCCATCATCTTTACAATACAGGTGGAATTTGGGAGCAAAATGTGTCGGAGGGCATATTATTTATATATGTATCTAGAAAAAACTAAACTAAATTATATTTATTTTTCTTGCATGTCTTTGTTAAAATACACCTTCATTTTGACATTTGTGGTTCCTCTTTCCAATTTAAAATATTTGTGCACTCGCCCACCAGCACCAAATAGACAACCAGGTAATGACAATGCTTAATTCAGGGCTGGACTATATTCAAGCTCAGTAAATATTTATGCCAGGTATATAATATATTTTAAACAGCAGTTTAGCTCCTTAAACATTTATTTTAAAACCTCGAAATCCTGTGTGTTGATTTGATTTTGTATTTTTGTAGTTTAGTTAAATTTGGAAGTTTTTGTGAAATTTGGCAGGGATGGGATTAAGAATGTATCACTAAAAAAACAGAAAAAAAACCCTCTGCGGTAGCAGACTCCTCCTGGCAGAAGAAGGTGAGGGCTGCACTTTGTAAAGCACAGAGAGGCGTGTGAGCTCAGGTACCTGTAGTGCAGAGTGACTCCAGTAGCAGACTCCTCCTGGCAGAAGAAGGTAGGAGGCTGCACTTTGGGGTAGCTGAAGCGCAGGTACTCATGCAGGTTATCCAGTCCGTTGACAAAGTCTCGGACATGCCGACCCAGCACCTACGACAAAGAGGGGCTGCTTCACTGAAGGTTTACTGAATTGTACCATCGTATAATCAGACCAAAATGTAACAAAAGCACAGCCAGTGAATGGTAAAGCTCAGATTTACAGGGCTGGTATAAAGTTGCTTGTCTCTGCATATTACGTATGTCCTGTGGCTTATCCAGGTTGCTGGTACCGGTACAGCACAAGCCATGGGAGACACAATGCAGGAATAAACAAACTGAAGCCCATATGTGTATAACGCATGGTTAATTAACTATGAGCAGCTGTAATGCTGTGTGTTTGAAACCTCAGCTTGTACATTCAGCATCGTGTTTTTATGCCCTAAACATCTTTATTTAGGTGTTGATATACCCTAGGCAACTTTATTCCTATCATTCAAATATAAAAAAAAACATTATTAATATGCAGTGGGACATGTTTCTTTACTGATTATATGCACCCACCTTTAATATTCTGTCATATCCGTACTTCCCAACAAACCCTAAGAAGTAGACCCCCCAGGAGTTCATCAGCTCATTGTATGGGGTGCCAGTGACTCCGCTGGCTGCCTTGGCGATGCGGGGAATGACACTCTCACTGTACACCTGCAGGGGAAGAGGACCGGCATGTATCAGCAGCTGCACCTCGCTGGGAGGAGGGGGAGGTGAGCCTATGCTACGTGAGCAGGCCAGTCAGACTGCAAGGTAAGTCTTTGGAATTTGCTTGGGTTATTCCTGCAAGAACTCCATCCTTATCCTTACATAACTCCTGCACTGAATCTCACTTCATTCTCCTTCCAATAAAAGGATCTGGTAAACCAACAGCTGCTTCTCTAAACCAGTGATCCTCAAAAATGAGCCACCAGAGATGTACAAGTGATATTACTTGCAATATGGGTGTCATTACCAGTCTGTGCTCTGCTTTTCTGTATTAAGGATAATTTTATGTTACTTTTCGGAATAAGAAATTTGCTGAATGTCAAGACGGAAATGATCATGCCATCGAAATGTACATTTTCCAATGGCAAATAAACTGAGCTTATATCATTTATTTCCCAAACAGTATCTGGGACCCATCCGAGTTCCTTGTGTGAAACCATCTAACCATAATGGTTAGGGGATCTTTTTTTTTAAAATTGATGGTTAATGGCTTTATTATGGACTCTTTATTACTTGCCTCGCACCAGGGAACTGGTGATGAAACAGTACACTCATGAGGAGGATGATTACCTGGTGGGTCACAAACGAATGCAGTCTGACATCTGCTCTCTCCCGGACCAGCTTCCACACATCGTCTCCATACGACTCCTTGATAAAATCGTGCAGACTCTCACAAAGCAACCCGTACATCATCAAAGCGGCTGCCAGAGACTGCGTGAACAGAATGGAGTTCCCTTCAAGCATTCAAACATACACATTGTTTTCTTTTCTGGAGGGGAACTTTGCAGTCATCTAACAATACAGAGCCCCATTAAGATTATAGAGGCACAGGGGCTGGTTCTCAAATTGAGCACAGGTTGAGTAGAATGCAGATTAAATGCAGTGTTCTGTGTTTTACATGCAAGACCAACGTATTACATCATTTTTAATTAAATTACTTTCAAAATATCATTGTGACACACCATTTCAGGAGGACTTGTTGTGTTTCATCTTAAACTTTTAACAGCTTCCTGTCAAATCAGCTAATGAAACAGCAGTGTTGGGGAGATGAAAGGTGCTACTGTAATCTGATTACATTTTTCAGTAATTTGAAAAGTAACGACATGTGGTAATGCACTGCACTTTATGTGAAAAAAACATTTTGTTGCATTTAAAAAAAAACATGGCTAACACATAACATGGAAATCAGAAAGCGTTTCAACAGTGCAAGTCAAACCTTAAATGTCACAAGAACTCGCCATTCATATCACCGTGCTAGAAAACAGCATCAGAGGAAACAAGTGGGTTTAATAGCTGGATCTTCATAATACTTATGCTAGATGTTTCCGGTTTCACAAGATCATTATTACGACAAAACCGGTGCCAGTATTTGTCAGTCCCAAATCTCCACGTACTCGCGTCGGATACGCCATTCTTGACTTCACAGACTCCATAAAATAATTTGCTCCTTTGGCCAGGCCTAATCCAAAATAGAATCTGATTTTTTTTTTTTAGGGGAGACTGGGTTTGGTTGTCACAGTGCTCATAACTATGAAACTAAATGGTGCAGGCAGGTGATACTGACACTGAAATGTGTCTTCTATTGTCTGGAAGTCAACCATCTTGTAATCTGAGGTCAATTCCATCTAACATAAAGGTTAGCACACATTTCTTTTTTTTTTTCATACACAAAGTAAAAAATTTACATATTGTTATAATTCTTAGTAGTATTGTTATCTAACTCTTAGTAGTATTGAAGTTTGATTGAACTGATGGCCATATTAAATAGAACCAGACACTGGCTGTCTTTTGGTGTAAAAACAAAACCTGTAAGTTTTCCCAGTTACTGAGAGAATTAAATTATCATGTAAAGTCTGGTTGGGGCAGGCTGTCACATAGTTTTGGGGGTTGGTTCTCACATGTAAATCCTATAGTCTTATATTTTTTCTTTCTACTTTATTTTATTTTATTTACACCAGCAGGTGCGATATGTCACCATATAACGCTTATTTAAATTATTTACTGTTTGTCCTCTGATTCTGTGAAAGCGGTGGTATTATTTTGTAGCATCGGTCACCGTTTCAAATATATACAAGTCTATTTTTTTTCACATAAAAAGTAAAACTACAACTTTTTTTTTCTGTCATTGTCACAGTAGAAACTTTCTGTTATTAAAAAAGCAAGATCTACTTTGTGACAACCAAACCCATACCCCAGTGCGGGACAGGTTGTCACAGGTGACCGGCGCATTTTCAACCGTCTAAATATCATATTTGGAATAAAGTTATGCTGGAAAAGAAAAAAAAAAAAAAAAAAACAAAAAAAACAAAAACACCAATTTGTACGTGAAAAGTTATTCTTCAATATAGCGAGGAACAGAACCTCGCAGAATGTCACCAGATTGAAGAAAATAACAGAGTAAAAAGCGTGACAACCAACCCCCGCCTGACTTGTGAATTTGTACTTGTGCTAGTGAGATATTGCATTACTTATTTACTTATGTATTTATTTATTTATTTGGCAGCCACGTTTCTTTATCCAACACTGTCATTATTTAACGTTTTTATGTACTTACATGCTATTTGTTTAAATACCGTATACAACATGTGAGATCATATCAGTTTATATGTTACTTAGTACTTAATACATACACTTTTATTAATATTAGTAAATTGCTTAAACACAACAACAAAAAAGTAATCCTTAATAACCTTAAGCTTCAGATTCCTGTTTCGTTTTTGCTGTCTGGGCCTCCACTATGTAGAAATGGGTTTGTGCTATTTTTAATTAATTTAAATAATTTAAAAAAACGGTTAAAAGTTTAATTTATTTTAAATTACATTACTTTTCGAGCAAAAAGTATGTGTTGTTATTTTGCTATAGCTGATTGGCGTCATGGTTGCTACTTTTAGAGATAGATAAACGCGTACTTGCATTAACAGTTGTTCAAATTAGGTTGAGGAAATATTTAAACCAAAGATATCTCACGGAATCCATCGAAGACGGTGCTAGAAAAGCACGTAGATGTGTTCAGTGTGTGCGTACAGTAAACACTCCCGGAGCAGCAGTCACCCCGGTGCCTTTTCAGAGGACAATAGATAACCTGCGATCCTAGCCCTCGGTAACAGTTCAGCATAACAGACAAAAATACGCACTGCTAAACTTGTGAGATTTCACAAAACATTTTCTAACAAAATCAGTGGTCACTCATGAATTACAGAAATAATTCCTTCCACAATAAATGCCATACTATATCAACTAAATCTCTTTATACAAGGCACATATAATGTTCGTTATTTAAATATAATATATCAATTATATATATATATATATATATATATATATATATATATATATATATATATATATATATATATATATATATATTACTGTCTAAACCTATTTATAATTAGAAACCAACATGTAAGTAAAAAAAAAAAAAAATACCTGCAGCAGACTCTGGGGTAGTAGCTTAGGGATATCTCGGTTGACTGATTTCTAAACTGCAAGTTGGACAATACATGGTAACTAAAACAGCCAGGTTTTTACAATGACCTCATTTATACACACCCGCATGTTGATAAGCACCTGTCACCACCTGATGCCTCTTCACATGTGAAGCAATGATCAGTTATAGCACTGTATGACACAAACAGACTGCAAACAGATGCCTGCTCAAAGTGCTTATTTACAAGTACAGCAGCTCAAAGACCAACCTGCTGCACATTCCATTTTATAGCAAATATTGCAGTTAATCCAGTGGTTTACATGGATTTCTATGGGTGTTTCAAATATGACTAATTGTTTTTAATGCATAAAACTGGATTTTAAGGAGAATATATTACTATAACAATGACAGTAAATCTTGTATCCTAACCTAATCTGACATTGAACCTGCAGTGTGCCACAATCATGACCACCTTTGTATTAACAGATTTACATAACATTTGAAAGTGCACAGCTTGGATTCTTACTTTTCCGCAGTCAAATATGAGTCATGGCCTCTGTTTGGGGATCTACTGCTGAACCTGAATTCACTGATGTCTGTTTACCAGTGGTTTTGCCTCAGGTGATTTTTACTGTCAGAAAGCAAAGCTAGCTTTCGTGGATTTGTGTTCAAACTTCCTCTTGCTTTTACCTGCATCAGCAGGAGGTTATAGTTTCAAGTTGCAGCTCACAAAGCAATGCAACACAAACAGAAATGTATAAAAAGTTAGTTGCCTTTATTCAAATTTTAATTTTGGTAGAGAAAGTAGCCTCTGTGAAAGAGTACAAGAATGAATCAATAACAACCTTTATAAATATATTGAAAATATATCAATTGAATAGTTCTATGTCTTAAAGTATGTGGTTGTACACCTTTAAGTGAGGGGCACATTTTTACCGATATTTTGCAGATCATCTGACCACTTTTTTATCTTACCTTTATGTTCCCATTTTAGAGCCAACAGGAGTGTATCTATAGGCTAACGGAAATGCCTTACAAGCTGTTATTGCCAGTGCTAGAGTGTTGGCAAAATGACAGATATTTACTTTGAAACACTGCTGGTCCTTTTATCTGTTTACTAATATTTTTGAAGAGTACTTGCTCTTTTTGTACATATGAAATGTATTTGTCAGTTACCTGAGTACCTCTGGATGTAACAGCTGGAGAGTGGAATTAGTGCCTCCCCTCACAGAAATGTGCTTCCCTGCTGTGGGTCTCTCATGCTCTTTTAGGGGGGGGGGGTCCCCCAGCCAGGATGCCAATGACACATTGACTGCTTTTTGGATTAGGGGAATGTCAGCAGGACAAGTATTTCAATTCTTTATGATAACCTTAGAGGCGGATTTAATCAGGAAACACTGTGGCTGCCTTATATTCCTGTACTATGACGGCTTTTAATGAGATGTAGGTGTAATTAGTAGATGTTTCTACGGTTCAGAGGAGCTAATTGGATGATAAAACAATGGCCTGTTTGTAGGCAGACCTTTATATCCCTGACTACTTTTGATTGGACCAAAGTTTATCCAGGCTTATTACATATTTCCACTGGAGGAAATGGATATTGATAAGAAGCAAAGTTGTCTATATATGTTTACAAAGAGCATATGTTTACAACCTATTTTTACCTGATCAAGAGACGTGTGTTGTTCCGAAAGCTTGGGCAGACATAATGATACCCAAGCTGGTCCAAATAAAATATATTAAAGGAAAAAAATGAACTACTGCAATACTTTAATAAACAAAGCTGTGATTGATTACCATGGGACACGGATATAACAGTGGGCATGGCGTTGTGTTGCTGTTTTATGTTTGCAGTTCAAGCTTTGCCCATTTGAAATGGTAATTTGTGAAATAGTTCTATTTTTTTAGTTTGGTGGTTGTCAGGAGGCTATGTGAAATGAATTCTGTTTCTCCCGGTCTAGCTCCCAGTGGTAACAAAACTTTTCAGTCAGGCAACAAAACAGTTAAACCTAGCTCAATGTCCAAAATTCCTACACCTCCGATGTCCCTGGTTTTAACGAGAATAACCAAACCCAGCTGCTCCTGGTCAGCCCAAAGTTTAATGTACCCAGATCGTGTTCTTATTATTAAGATGATGCAGCCAGAGACTGACTTAAAACTCCAACAGTGTTCACATTTCCAAGCCAACCCTGGCTCAGCTAAATTCGGTTTATGATGTCATGTGGAGATGTCCAAGACTTTCAGCTTGCCCAGCTGTTCCTTGAGAAGTAGAGCTACGGGCAGGGAAGGAAGGCAGACAAGTGTCTCCAAGGTTAAGAATCATTGCAACTTGAAGATTCTTGTTAACAGCTCAAAAACGTTTCTCACCAACTGGAGCAGGTAAGTGATTGCCGGCCAGTATGTTAATTGGACTTTATTGTATTGAAAGACAAATTAACGTATTCTATAAACAATATTTCCCCAAATGATTTTTCACAGCTACAAAGTTCACAGAATTCGGGCTGCTCCTCTAGTTTTTGACAGGTCTTTGAAGAAGACAGCAAAATCATTCTCTAGCCATCTTTGAATGAATACAAAGTTATGTCAATTATATGAAGACTTTCATGGAGTACCAAATTGAAATTGGCCAGTTGGAAGATTAAACAATCTTAGTTATAAATCTGTAAGAATAGTTGAAGACTATTTGGAAAGTATTAGAAAACTTATCTTTAACTTTAGTGAGACTTGGGTCTTACAAGGACGAGATCAAAACCTAAAGCTGCATTTCAGAGATTTCTGGAGGGAATACTTCCAACCAAAGTCGAGATTCCCTTGCTTATTGTGCAACCAGTTCAGCTGCTTATTTATGGATTCCGGGGACTTATTAAGATTGGATTTATATGCTGCTTAAGTGTTCTGAAGGAACAATGGTGTAAGAAGATAAGAACAGAGCATACCGATGCTGTTAAACCCATGGGGGGGGGTGGGGGGGAATCATTTCTATAATAGGATCTTTCCAATTAGTTTGTTTCATTTGCTTCTACTGAAAAACAGAGCCTAATATGACCTGCTTAAGGATTCCTCATAATTTGAATGAATAAATCTGAAAAAATCCGGTTTAATTTAACAGGAACCTGATATTGAAGCTGTTTCTAAATCAGGAGGAGCTCTGCTGGACCAGCCTATATATCGACAGATACAATGTTGAAAGGTCACATTGCACATGATTTGAAACCCAAAGCAAACTCAAAGTAAGCTCACTGCCAGGTAAATATAGAGAGGAATATGATAATAACTTAATATTAGAGCAACAGAACTACAAACCATGCAGAATGACTGAAAACTTGACTGAATTCTCTTTATTTAAAACCATGTTTGCAAGCACTGTCACTCCGATTTCTCATCTCCCTGTAGTCGCAGTTTGAACCTGCCTTCATATAAAAGCTAGAGGAGAATCCAGCTATATTATTATATTGGATAGAGCTTTATATTAACTGAGCAACAATTACCATTAATTGCCATTTTATAAAATACAATTTCATATTATTACATTTCATGAAGTCATTTTTTCTTCATTTTATTTCCCATCACTAACCTCAATCTTAACCTTAACCTAATCATCAGAGACAATTACTGGCAATTACATGATTAATTACTGTGTTTTCACAATTACATTTATATCATAATAATCTACTTCATAATAAACTTTTCATGAACACCAAATCTTGTGTTTTCTAGAATCTGAAAAACACAAAATGAAACTTTGCTATTGATTTTAAAAAAAGGAAGAAGGGTTGAGTTGGATCAAGCCAGAGCCCACTGGAATAAGCCGCAGCTAGACTTTATCTGTTCACAGCACTGGGGAGGTGAAGGTGGTCAGTGAGGTCCAGGGGAATTCCTTGGTGCTGTAACATGCTCTTATACAATCCACCTTATCCTCATTGGGTAGAGATTCACATCAACCCCTAGCAGCCAGAAATAATGCTCTAGTACCTTTGTTTTTGTCTTTCACAGGAGGAAACTTAAAGAATGAATAAGATGCCAGTATCTTACTCAGATCTGGTAAAGGAGAGGAAAGAAAGGGCAAAGGTAGCACATAAAGAGATTGAGGGAGGTAGGTATCTTGCAATAAGCCAGTACTGGTCAAATATGCTAAGGGGGTCATCTTGACTCGTATCACTAGTAATTAAGTTACTGATGTCATAGTTTGTACCTGTTTGGTTTACAGGTGTAGATAACTGTATATAGTGACTGGTAAACGAATTTAATAAATTTAAAAAGTACTTATCAAGAAGGGTTTAATAATGTGTTGTGCAATTTTAGCTGGGAGTTTTTAATTATTAAGCACAACCTCCTTTGATATTTAGTCACTCTTTTTCACAGGTGTATAATATGTAAACAAATATGATTTAAGTACGTGGTGGAAGCAACAGAAACAATGTTAAGACTTGTTAGGTGTGTGCATTTTCATTTTGACTGAGATATTTCATTGGATTGTAGGTGGCTTAGCTCATCAAAATATGACTCTGACACATGTTTTATATTGGACTGCTGATGCCATGTGTGTGCAGCAAAGTAACACAAATAAATTTCCATCTTCAGTCCAGACTTACAGTCCTTTAAAGTGTGCTTACACAATATCTATTTATAAGCCTGTTTCCCATGCAACCACTCTCCCACAAACAAACACACACACACACATGCTGTTATGACGTTTGTGAGGGCCTCTTTAAAAGGGTCTTTTTTACAGCCTGCAATAAATCCTCTATAATAAATTAGTTTATTATACTGTACTTCTATGGAGTCACCTGTACAACAGTGTAGATCAGGTTCTAAGGAAAAATGATACGACAAAAGTTTGGCAACATTTGTATCCTTTGCGTAAAAATCAGGATCTAAGAGAAAACTTTTCTGACCCTTTTTACATTAAAGATGGAGTAAATAACTTTAAAAAAACAGTTGACTAAGCTCAGTTGTACTTTAAGTCAATGGATAAATTGTTTATTTCACCTCAAAAACAAACAGTCAGCGGTTCATCCTGCCATTTCCAAGAGAATTGTGGAAGCCCTCTATGTTGATGCTTTCCAGAATTATTTTGGCAACTGTGTGTGCAGCTGTCCACACTGATGTGCTTGGCAGTAAACTTACAATTGCAGAATGGGAAGGATGAAATAAATCCACTGAGCCATCAAATAGGCTTTACAGCTCCACCTGTTATAATCAAGATCATGTTTACCAGTCAACACTCCTTAAACTTGTAGATCGCTGACCAAGTGTTGATCATAAAGGGTCCATTTTTATGAACTCAGTTTATTTATTATTATTATTACCATATACTCCTCAAGGTGCTGGAAGGTGTCCCGAGGCATGTTAATCTATTCAGTCATTAATATTTCAACCAGTTGGGGGAGAGAGGTAGGCAGAGCATCATTGTGACAAATGCATTCTTCAATTTCAATATGCTGCATTTGATTGAGATTTGGGGTTGTCATGGCCATGCAAGATGCCTGAAGTCTCTATCATGCTCTTAAAACCATTCACACACAAATCTAGTATGGTGGATGCATTCATTAGTGTTGAAAGTGGCCATCTCTATCAGGGTAAAAGTGCAGTATTGTTGGGTTGACTTAATCCGCAGTAGTTTTATAGTGCTGCAGAGATGACACATTATATACTGTCCCTTTAAGAGACATCATGTTCCCTTAAACTGGTCGCAAAGTGTTATTGTATATTTAATAGGGACTATCCACCAATGTGTAATTTGTAAATGTAGACTTTAAATTTAATAAAAAATACAGTAATACAAGTAACTAACTCAGATTTTACATGGCAAGTTTAAAAATGAGGCACTGTGTCTTCTCAATTTTAGACCACTTGAACCTGGGGAAGAAGATCAGTGTCCCCAGGGATGTGATGATGGAGGAGCTGGCCTTGCTTTCCAATAAGGGGTCGAGGATGTTTCACGAGAGGCAGAAACGGGTCGACAGGTTCACTCTGGAGAACATGAAAGAGGGGCCTCTCACTGTGAGTAGCACTGTTTTTTCAAAACTTTCCCTATTGTGTACACCAATCATTCAGCCATGATGCAGTCATATAAATTCAAGAAATAAAAGGGATAAAATAGTAAAAAACAGGCATTTGACCAAGGCATCTAACCACTGTTCTGTAGAGCATATCTTTAAACACTAACAGCTGGTTTACAGGCCCACATTAAAGTTTAATGGGAGGTTATGCAAGCACAGCATAGTTTTTGTGGGAGGTATTTTAAATCAATGAGCATCTAAAACACCCACTTACTCTCGTCCATAATTCACTAACCTCCCTTTTCCGAAAACCTTGATTAACACTGATTAGTGCTAATCAAGATCTACATAACCAGCCTTAAATCAAGAGATTTAGTAGAGCTGTCATTTCAGTTAGTCTTTGACATCAATGGTGCAACAGATTAGTTTGTTGTCCTAAAGTTAGACTGGGGGGGAGTCATGGGCTCTGGTAATACTACATTTCTACAAGTTATCTGTGGTACAAACTATTGAGAGCAAGAGCAATATCCAGCCCATTGATCTTGTTAAAGTAATTGATTTCTTATATGTAAATTATGTTTTGTACAAGGTTCAGAATGGCACTCAGCTATTGTCAAACAGCGGGAAAGAGAATTTCAGAACAGAGATCTATGTCGAGCAACCTGGCAAAGGTGATTTCCTCTCAACACTGAAGAAAAAAGCAGCTAAAAAAAGCGGAAACCCAAACTCCATTGCACCAGGTAATCAGGGCTCAGATCCCAGATTTAAAGTTTTCCGTTTTTTTAAATAAAAAAAGCACTTCTACTGGAATGCTCAACACTTTACAAAACTTTTACTGAGAAGCTTTATCAGGACTATAGGCCTAATAGGGGAGATCTGGTTCAAAGCTGAACTCACCTGGGATGTGTAACCACAGGGGCCCATCTAGGAATTTTCTAGATAGGAACATCTGACTCTCTCTCGACCTCTAAACTTTGAACCGCAAATTAAATTTTAATTTTATTATGTGTGTAACCACTGAGAACAAGCCAGTTTGTTAATGGTTTTCAAGTATTTCTCCTGGGTCAGGTGTTGTACAAGTGCTAGTTTTAGAATGAATAAAGATAATGATCTGGCAACATGACTGAAAATTCTTGCCTACAAAACTTCAAACATGTTTTAGTTAACTGATTTAAGAGATTTAGCAATGCTTCAGTACTACACCTCAAATGGATTTTTAAAAATGTGTTAAACCCAATTTATTATAACCTGATAATAACAATATTATTAACGTGACATGCACCTTCATTAATGTTGTGTAGCTAATACACTGGCAGGAACCTTTGTGACTCTGCGAACCAACCCCAAGGACCTGAATGTATCCACGTTCCCTTAACTGTATGTATGTGATGGAATTCAAGCCTTTTAGAACAGGTTTCACTGTATTTGTTTCATTAGGGTACTCTGGACCCCTGAAGGAAATCCCACATGAGAAGTTTAACATCACAGTTATCCCCAAATCCTACCAGTCACCTTGGAGGGAGTCCCTTACTGATACAGAGGAGCTCCTGCATTCCCTGAACCAACAGCTCCCAGAGCCTCCCCAGAAACCAGAGTTCAGGTGCTTCAATAGGTAAGACGCTCCCGAGTGTCCCACTCATTGCCTATAAAGACAGGATTGACTGACCTGGGGGTTCTTTGATAAATGAGTTTTGGCGGCTCCAGCAGACAACCCAATCCACATTAAAATAACAGAGCTCAACAGGTTATGCTTGTGACTAACTGCTTAGACTTCCAGAGGTTACTTCTCTCATCATTGTATTTCAAAGCTGGTCAGTCATTATTACAAGGTGGTTTGTTGGTTATAGCAATTACAATGTGAAAAAAAGGTTCAAAAGTAGCTAGAAATGCATTGGTAGGAAATTTATTCTAAAATCAACATTTTATTACCCAATCTTTTTCCTTTTCCAATTGCATTTCTTTCAAGACCGTGAATGGCAATTCACCATAGGCAAGGCATTGAAAAATATGACTGCACCAATGCTATACCACTTAAATTCATCATGCTGTTTAAGACAAAACGCCCCATGCACCAGAAACCAGCTCTTAACCCGTTTACAGTTGTATTAGGTTTCGTGTAAGAAAATCCTTGTTTAAGAAGTGAGTGAATAGATCCACTCTGAACCAGTGAACTGGTTGTGCAGTAACATCACTGCTTCACCCTTGGGATACCTTACTTCAGCATTAAATTCACTCAGTTGACTGCCAAGCTTCTTTGCCTAAGCATGGTACTTTTTATTATTTCTGTGGAACATCTGCTTCTTGACTTCACACTGCCTGTATTGGGATTCCCCATTCAGACCTTGTGTTTCTGAAAATTGAACTCGACATTGACAGAGGGGCCAGATTCTATTTAAACCTCAGCAGAAATCTGACACTGTCCAACACTGCCAACCTTTCAGCTCCTCCAGGCTGCATGATTTTATACGATACTGAATAACGTAGACGGCACAAAGTAACACAAAAGTCTGTTCAATAAAAAAAATTTTTTTTTATATATATATATATATATATATATATATATATATATATATATATATATATATATATATATATATATATATATATATACACACACACACACATTGTAATATTCATGGAGTTATGGAATCTCATCCCTTCCATAAATAATGGAATATCTGAACACAACCAATATAAATTACATTTTATAAGAATAAAGCAAAAGAAAAGCAATTCTGGTATTTTTTATATTTAAAAAATCAAGTAGTGTTTCAGATATTAAAACAGAAAGTTCTGTGGTGAGTTTCCTAACGTTAATTATATAGTTATTCTATAGAATTCCAGATTTCAAGAAGTTTAAGAATGGATATTTAAAAATGCTAACTATGTTTTCCAGAGCGCCTTTGCCTTTTGGAGGAACAGCAGGATACGAGAGGACATTTCCTTTGCCAGGCTTCGAGCTCTCCCATGCACAGACTGAGCCCAATTTAAGCCTGGCACGTATCCTGAACAGACCCAACTTCAACCGTGCACCCAGAGGCTGGGGGGTCTGCTATTCTCCAGAGTCTGCTGAGCTGTAAACCCAGGGATTACGATCTACAAATCAGAGCCATCACATAGAGAAGCACTGCCTCCCTATCTTACTCTTTAAAACCCTCATAAGCAAGACCATTCAAAATATAAACTCTATTCAATTAGCAACTGAACATTTTACTGTAAAGATAATGACATCACTATTCACATTAAAAAGGGTCTTGACAAGAGGAAAAGCTTGATGCTTGTTTAATGTTCTAGAAAAGAAATTACTTCAAATAGTCACACTATAAAAATTATCTTTCTTCTGGTCATTTACACATGTAACATCAAACTAATACAATAAAAAATTAAGTATCTTTAATCTTTAACATGGGCTTCATTAGAAAGATGGTTGGTGTACCCAGCCCTCCCCTCTCCACAAATCACAGTATTGGTACATTATAATTTTATAATGAACTGTCCCAGTGAAATTATGGTAGTCTGTAGAAAGTTTTACAGACTCCACATATTTTATTTGCAAATGTTCTTTACAGTAGCATAAATATATCTTCAGCTGTGCAGTTCGATGTTGACTAAGCAATCGATACATTACCAGGATAATTATAGGGGTACCAAAAACTTTAAAAAAGACAAAGACAGAAACAGGGAGGTTAGGAATTCCCATGTAAGTTGGCATGGGCGCCCATTCGCTGGGGATCCTGGGAAGGGTAGTGGATGGGACCTGGGGCTCTCATGAACTGAGGGGGAGGTGGGGGTGGGCCCATTGAGTGGAACATGGGAGGTCCAAAACCTGTCGGGGAAAGAAGTTTAGAAACCATGATGAAGTTGTTTTGCATTAAATAAATCCATTAAACAAAGCTGGGTAAACTTTAAAATGTAATGCATTAGGTACAAATTGAAAAATGTTGTGAGCTGGTAGTCTGTATTTACACAGTATGTACACATGCAATTAGTGGACAGTTTTACCCAAAACTGATTTTAAATGTTCTACTTTATACTTAATGTAACACTTGTATTTGTTTCTTATATGTAGCACTCATTTTTATTTTACATTTAAATTTGTCTGCACACTAACACATTCCCAAAGGTACAGCCTTTTAAAGCTTAGCCAATCACACAAGTAGATAACACCATATTACACAAAATATGAATATTATCATCAGTCAAGTTTAATTAATTAGATTAGAACATGTAGCTCAAAATGCAACTGTGGACAGCACTGTAGTTAGTTACCTGGAGGAGGAGGGG
Source organism: Polyodon spathula (assembly GCF_017654505.1). NCBI lineage: Eukaryota > Metazoa > Chordata > Actinopteri > Acipenseriformes > Polyodontidae > Polyodon > Polyodon spathula. Next base: position 27,165,091 of record NC_054545.1, read on the forward strand.
GTGCAATGCCTGGTGGGGGTGGCAGGGCGATGTTCATCACTGCTGGAGACGTATTTGGACCAAGGTTGAAGTAATTTGCTGGAGCCTCTTCCTCTGCATCAGGGGGAGGGGGCAGGGCTGGGAGAAAAAAAAAAAAAAAAAAGTTAAATGACATTTAAAAAAACAAATTTAAAAAAAAGTGGACTTTTGAGAACACATTTACAGATAACAGAACTTTTGAGGACTGACCATTTCCACAGAAGCATAAACTATTACTCCATAACTGGATTCATTTTGCCATCAAATAAGTAACACTGCCCTTATGTTCCTTGCTATTGCAACATACTAGATCATTCTGTCAGTCATTTCATGTCTTAATAATATGTAAATGTGCCTGCTCTTGTGTTTGCTAAAATACATCTGGTTTGCTTTCTCTATGTGGGCCTGCCTATGAAAGACAAACAGTAGTTTTAAACAACTCTTACTTCCTGGGAGACCTGGTACTGGCTCCAATCTCATGCCAGCCTCTGTAACGCCATCCTTTTCTTTCTCCTTTCCTCTCGCTGCCTGGGACCTGATACACAGGGAAGGCAGAGACTTACGTTAAATAAAAGAAATGGTCGACTGCATCAAAAAACATTTCACTGCTCGTATGCAGAAGCAGCATGTTCACATTTTGATTACATTTCAGGCTTTAGATGTGTGGTTGCCCTCTAGTGTAGTAACTTGGTCACTGCAGTAAAGCACAGGAGGCTGCTGAGCAAGTAAGCTACATTGAAACTTATCGCTGCTCTTGCTTCACCGGAAGAAACTGACTAAAATGAACAATGACATTTAAGAATAACTAGCGGCATTACAAAAAAAAAAAAAGATGGAAAACAGATTCTTTGACAGCATTACATGCCAACGTTGATTAATATTCAGTTTTTACATTAAGAGATGCAAACGGGAGATCTAATTTGCAAGCATAAGCTATTTATAATTAAACTAAAGGCAAAATAAATATGAACATTTTCATCTTTTTTGACAACCACTTTTATGTTTAACCCCTAAGGATACCAGGTTTGATTAAATTTACACAGACAGAGTCTACTGAATTACAGCTTCTTATTTGAGACAGGAATCCTGCAGCCTATTTCAAAGCCTTTGATTTAAAATTCTGAATCGTAATCTCTACAGCCAAGGGAATGAAACAGGAAGACCATCATGCTTAAAATGCAGCTCTTACGTTTGTCAATTCAAGGAGCTTTATCTGGTATAAATAAAACAAATCATAAAAGCAAATTCTGCATTGCTTTCATTCACTTACTGTGGCTATAAGACCCTTACTGGTGTAGGCAGGGCTTTATTTAGAGATTAATTTTAAAATGAAAGACAAATACAGCACACACTATGCATTAAATATGCTATACAAATAAAAACACCTGTGGGCTTTAACAGTCCTCTTATTTGGTAACAAATGCTTTCAAATATATTCAGCTTTAAAATTCTGCTGGATCTCTCACCTGCCCCACTTGACTGTGAGCCTGCGGCCATTGATAATCAATTTGTTGAAGGATTTCTCAGCAGCAAGTTCAGCCGCTTGTCTTGTAGCAAACTGAATAAATGCACACTGCTGCCTCTGCACTATTGTTGTGGTACGAATCTCTCCAAACTGGTAAAAGTGATTCCTGTAAAAACAAGAGCATATTCATTTAGGTACCACAAAAGACTCCACTAGAAGTTTTAATTTACTTTTTTTTTTAAAACACTAAGTTTAAAGACCTGCAGCTCAAGCGTCTAATTAATTAATCTGTCTTTAAATGTAAACATGTGTATTCTTGAAATCAAAAGCCAACTGAAGTCTACTGCCCTGATCCTCACCTGAGATCGGTCTCTGTAACAGTGTCTCCCAGTCCGCCCACATACAAGGTTGAGATAGATTTGTCCTCGGGCGGGTCTAGACGTGGCATGGTAGAGGCACGTTTAAGAAGCTTGTCTGCCACAGGGTCATTAATCCCATAATAACGGTCTTTAATATTCTGGTCTGCCAGGGGGTCATCTGGGTCTGTTGGCTTCTCATGCCTAAAAGTTAAAAACAGTGTTGCAAGTTTTCAAGGTTCAACCTTATTTCTCATTGCACAAGACTTAGGGCCAGATATTCAAAAGGAGATCTGGATTTTGCAAGGGTAGTTGCAGTAATTTTATTCCCCTAAATTGTGCCTTGAGAAAAAGGTTGTGCATGAGAGTGAAATATAAAATGTGAGTTGCAGAAGAGACTACTGTCTTTAGCATTAAAAAAAAAAAAAAAAAAAAAGTAATTTATATGTAAAATCACAAGCGGTTTCCTCAACTCTAGAGTCCATCTTACAAGTTCATAGTAGGGATGGGTCAGTATATCAGTTTTTGTATCCCACACAAACTGTGCGGCTTCTCATTCTTCTTCATCGATCTGAAACAACTGGCTCTCACACTTATTTCACCTGACAGCCGGTCTTTGTTTGATACTTGTTAATGACAACAATATAGACGTTATGTCTGTGGGAATACAGTGCTTGAAATAAAATATAAAACCATCACAGCATTACAACAATAATTTGACGATGTTGTACAGTTTGCCACTTAGCTAATTTTATCATAAAACAAATGTATTAAATTCCAAACAGTTATGCTATCATCATGATAAAGTACATGTTATTTATTTTCTTACAGCAGCTTAGAGTTGTCACAAAATATACCTATTTCATGATTCACAATACAGTAAGAGCAAGTGAAATACAATTACTTCAGTCCTAAGAGCAACTTTAAAATACTTACAGTTCGATAATCACAACAGAGTACATACAATAATTTTCATGTCAATTATATTTTTAAAGTTAACATAAACAATATAACTTACTCATTAACCAAGTATCATTATTAAATATTGATTTTACCACAACAGTTTTACAGATATGCAAAGACTGAACATTTTAAACAGCTCCACCTTGTAGTTGCAGAGGTAGCTGGAAACGTTAATTTTCAAACCCTTTTCCAGTTTGTTTGATGGAGCTTTGCTGTGCAGTTTAACTATTCTATGGACATCATTAACTGTGATCCTTGGTAAGTCCTGAAGGCAACACATGTAAAACAAGGCCATGGCACACTTCAGAAGCTGTCAAAAATCAGATTTGAATACTATATTCTAATGCAAGCAGACATTAACCAGAAGTAACTATACCGGTTTAAGAGAATACAGAAGTAGGATGTGCACAGAGCCTATGTTAGTAAGTTATTTCTTCTTACCTGTAGGGACACTCTTCTCCTCTCTTACACTCTCCTTTCACCCAGAAGGAGCAGATGTGGGGTCGATTACGTTTGTAATAAGGGGTGGTCCTTGCCAGTTTCAGCAGCATGTCACTGGAGCTCGGTGTCTTTCCCAGTAACCCAATTGCCCTTGTCCCATCAGAGTTCTGAATCTGCAGAGCACAGGAAAAAGATTTGGGAGTGAATCTATATCAATCTAGATTGCCAACAGTAAATATAACAAAGCTGCAAGTCTATAATATCCCTTATTTTTTTGCCATCAGGCTTACATTAAAAAAAAAGTGAAACAGAAAAATTACCTCTCTTTCCATGTTCTGAGTGTAAAACTCTTTATTGACATCCGATTTCGGCATGTCGTCTTTGATGGACAGACTAGTGTCACGAACCTGGATTGGCAATCCTGCAGAAAGACAAAGAGTACAAATAACATCCAGCCAAGCATTGGAACTGTTACATTAAGAAGTACAAACTGGGGTGTTAAATAATATTGAAACGTACTAACAGTACTAATTTCCAAGTTAAACAGCTGAAGGGGTTTAGTAGCAACTTGCCATATTCCAGATCCAACAGGCAGGTCTGACACACATTCTTCAGTTTGCTGCATGTCTGACACACTTCTGTTTTTTTGAAGCGCATCCGCACCCCTGGGCACCAGCGAAACACTGTAAAGGGTCTGGCACAGATCTGTATGGGATGGGAGGGGTGGGTTTAATACAGAACTATTTGAAACTAAAACAACAATTCGGGGCCAAGATGTAACAGGAGTGAAACTGAAAATATAATTGTTAAGTACATTGAAAATAGAGAAATGTGCTGGATAAAAATTACTTTAACAATTCAATTTACTGAGTATATGATGATTTAAAATAAGCAATATAGTGGTGATACTGTCAGTTACAGAAAGACTTATGACACACCTGAACTCTTAGCTGCAAAGACAACCATACTATAACCAATTAAATAGATTTTGCATCTTATTATGGAATTAAGTATTACAAAAATGATACAAGGGCATACTAAAGACCAGCACTGGTTTGTTGTGTCGAGACATGTAATATATATATATATATTACATCTTTGGGGTCTGCAGTGTTGAAAGTTAAGTGCCATGAACAAAATAACTGTACCTCATGTAATATACAATGCAAGGCAAGAGACAAAAGTCGGTTGATTTATTTAATACTTGATAATGCCCAGTTGTTTTACCAAGAAGCCATGCAGACCATTTTATAATAAACAACTTAGTCTTACCTTGCACTCCTTGCCATATTTCTCTTTTGTCTTAAAAAAAAAAAAACATATTGCAATCAATATCAACTTCACTATGATATTAAAACATCCTATTAGCCAACAACATATGACTATTTTTAAGTAGTATAATCTCTGAACCCAAACTAACACACTGTGCTTTTTTGTGATTTCATATACTGAACCTGCTTTAGAATGCATGGACTTCAGGAAAATGAGACTTGGTAAAGATCTACACAGTACATTCAGACTCATTCAAAATGTATTACTGGTTAGTCAGATAACTCAGTGTGATCAGCTTACAGCACATTGAGTAAAGAACAAATAGGTTGAAACATTTTTAACATGCGACTTCTCTGGGTACCTTGCTTACTGTTTGTTCCAGATAAAGAAAAAAAAGCAAACAAAGAAACCGTGATTTCCAACTTACCATGCGGATATAGGGATTTTCTCCTAGGCATGTTTGGCAAAGAATAGGGAAGTCCTATAAAGAGAATGACTAGTTAGGCCAGGGCTTCTCAAACTGGTCCTGGGGGCCCCTCTGTGGCTGCTGGTTTTTGTTCCAACCGAGCTTTCAATCACTTAACTATACCCTTAACTGAACTGATAATTTGCTTAATTAGACCTGTTTACTTGTTTTCAGCTCTTGAACAGTTGCATATTTCAAGTTAGCTATAATAAGCTAATATAAGTAACTTGAACTCTGTAACTGTTTAAGAGCTGAAAACAAGTAAAAATATCTAATTAAGCAAATTATCAGTTCAATTAAGGGTCTAATTAAGTAACAGAGCTCGGCTGGAACGGAAACCAGCAGCCACAGGGGGTCCCCAGGACCGAGTTTGAGAAGCCCTGCGTTAGGCGGAATAAAATACTGAGGGATCAGTGGATATTATAATTTGTTTAATAGATGTATGGCATGTATTATTAACCTCATTATTTTAAAGTGTGCCTAGTGCAACTCATAACACTATTAATAGCCCAATGTATGCGTGCACTTATTTAAATTCGTTTCTTTAATAGCCACTGGATTCGTTTATTTACTTTACAACTGAAGTGCTAAACAGATGTATAAACATTTCATAAAAAGGAAATCTAACTAGACACATAATAAAAATAAAAACAGCGTTTAGTTGCTTTTAAAACGTGTTATGCACAGTACAATTGTGAATTATATGGCAATTTTGATAAAACAATATTTAATTAAAACAATAATAAAGCAACAGTCCACTATTTAACACATTTATGTTAGGAGTACAGTACGTAAGGCCAATGAGAAACAGAAGGCCCCACATTTTTCCAACCACGATGTGTTTTCTATTGATACTGTACAGTTAAAACACCTTATCACACACTTTTTGCCAGTAACAAACGTCTACCCTCCGTCGAATTTGTAACTCATAAAAAGGTTTTAATTTCTGGATTGCATTGTTTACTTGCTGATCTTTTTTTTTTTTTTTTTAAATGGGTGAAGGAATCCATGCAGGTTTTATAACAGATGAAAAGAATATTAATCCAAATATCATAGCGTCGCCTTGTATTTACAATCATTCTACTACACACTGATGTATTCGGTATTTTAAAATAACTTTATATTTAACCTTACCGCGTCTTCCCAGTTTTGCCTATTGTAAGTGTTCGCTCCCAAGGAAGTCGCCATCTTGCAAACGCGTCTCCCACAATACACCGGCTAAGTCAATGGACCCGCCTGTATGTATCCCAGCATCCACCTGCAGAGCAAACCGCAGTCTCCCTCGGTCACTCTGGAGCAGGGGAAGTCACTGAACAAAGCAACAGAAAGGCAATATAATCTGTATAGGGGCAGTCGTGTGTTGTTTACATTTAATACATTTACATTTAAAATGCCTTAAGGTTACTTAATACAAAACTAGAGTTTTTGAAAAATTCAAGACAATTCCAGTCCTTGAAATGAATGTATAGTGTGTATGGTGCCTTGTTTTTTTTTTTGCCACAATTCTGGTGTTTTTAGCCACGATATTTGCAGATAAGTTACTTTCAACAAAATAATTTATTGTTTAATCGTTGCCTGATTTCTGAATAGCTGATAGAAGGGTCCAAGCACCCCTTATAAAAGTTTACAACAATCGTGGGAGTCGGTTTTATTCATATTCAGATTCAAATCAAGGTAAAAGCATATGACCACTGTACTCATTATTTCAAATATATATAAATAAATAAAGTGTGGTTAATACAATGTATAAGCAAATTGTGTACAATTTGCTATGGTAAACATTTCACTAGAGCTAACTGTTCAAATTTATGAAAATCGCCATGTTAAACAAAACCAGGTTGGGCCTTCTTACCTATACCTACCTAAACACTGTTTAACTTGGCCTTTTCAGCTCGAGACAGTAGCTGTAGCTGGCTGCAAAGATTTACAGCCCTTTTTTAGATGTTTATTCTGAACAGTAGGTGGAGCTGCAGCAAGCGATTTCGAGCAACATGGGGTTTGATTCATTGTTGTCCTTGTCATTGTCTGAGGAAGTGCAGCAGGACAATCACGCAGATGTCTGGCCATGTTTAAATGTACATCAAAACAAACCTTTCTCATAAGACCTGCGGCACTGTGAGGTGACAGTGTTATGGAAGATTATTATTATTATTATTATTATTATATTATTATTATTGTGATCTAGGAGCAGTGACAGGAGGTATCTATGCCAGATTTGCGGTACGTTTCACAGTGGCAACAAAGTATTTTGAAATACTCGGACAGTGGCATAAAAAGGACACCCGATTCCCAGGCAGTTGACTTATGTGTATTTTTTTTATCCTTTTTTTTATGTCCAGAAGCTCTGCTTTGCTAAGTTCGATACTAGCAGTACTACTTTTTTTTCACCACTTGAATAAGTGTTGATGTCTGATTCAGACTCATCCAAAATCTCATCTCAAGTTTGGTTTCCCAGAAGGTAAAAATTGATATACCTTGTCAGTCATCTTTATTGCGAATTTAAATATGGCTTTATATATATATATATATATATATATATATATATATATATATATATATATATATATATATATTAAATGTGGTTAGTCATGTTTATTAATATAAATTTAAATATGGCTACCGTTTTTTTTTTTCTTCTTCAAAATCCTAATTGTGTATGGATATCTACAAGTGATTCGCCCATTTGTGAAAAAAAAAAAAAATTCAACCCATGGGAATATGCTGTAATAGTCACACCCCCATGTGACCTGTTTTGACCAATCAGGATAGAGTATTTATAAGACCCATTTTATCGCTGGTCCTAACCTGTGGCTTGAGTGCGCTCGCTATCTCTTTCAGTCAGGACTGATTGGGCATGAACTCCCTGCTCGCTTGCTTATGTGCATACTGGAGGTGATGAAGTCTTTTGTTACACTTGCCTGTTTGAATTTACTCTCCGTTTGTTGTTTTTTAAGTGTTTCTTTAACCTTCAAAATAATTTATTTTTTGTAATCATCTTCCACAAGGTTTTCTGTTGAAGGATAATGGTAGGTTATTGCCATAACCGTGGTTCCCTGAAAAGAATGACAACCATTACCGACTGAGAAGAACCCTCTCTGACCATCAATCACTGAGCATATATAAAAAAGCTGCCCTATCAGGGCCCTGCTGTGAGGAGGAAGTCCCACCCACCTCCTGTTGAAGATGGTCGTCCTCACAGTAGCATATCACCATTTTCTTTCGAGATCGGAGGTCAGCTGGGGACAGGACCTCGAAGGGTAATGGTTGTCATTCTTTTCAGGGAACCAGTGTCATGGAAATATCTTCCATAACATTCCCTTTCAAGTGGAATGACAACCATTACCGAATGGGAAGCTGTACCAAAGCTGTCGTGGCTCCAGATTACCAACAGTACAGCCTCAGAGCCCTCATGACGCCTAAGGGCATGCCGCCTGCAACACCCTAGAGCCCAGAGAGAGCTTCACTCGGTTTGCAACATCAAGGTGGTAAAAACGCACAAATGCCTGACTACTTGTCCATGTAGCATGCAAAGATCATCCAAGGAGGCACCATGAAAGAGAGCCCACGAAGTCACTTGGCCCCTGGTAGAATGGGCCGTAATGTCCCCCAGCAAGGAGGAGTCTGTCTGTTCATATGCCAAGCGTATAGCATCTGCCACCCAGTGCGCTGCACGTTGCTTCGATAGGGCCTGACCCCTAGAGCGGGACCCATAGCAGACAATTGGACTATACTATTTGGACTATTTCCAGGACGCTGTCCTATCCAGGTAACAGCGCAGAGCCCGGACCGGGCAAAGCATGTGCTGTCTACAGGTCTGAAAGTTTCCAAAACCACTGGTTGGTTAATATGGAATGATGAGACCATCTTTGGCAAAAAGGCTGGCTTTGTTCTTAATGTTACCAGTGAGTCATTCCCTGTGAAAGTCATACATATGTCATTGATGGACAGCTCATGAAGCTCACTTATTCGTCTGGCAAACATAATGGCAATTAAAAACGCCACTTTCAAGGAAACACAGCGTAGCTCTGCTGACGCCATGGGCTCAAGTGGGGGACCCGTAAAGACCCACAGTACCCGTTCCAGATCCCACTTAGGGACCATGCTTTTCATGGGAGGACGAAGGACGAATCGGTACAGAGTCAATCGATGCCGAGGGAGACCGCTGTTGGTGCGGAGCAGTTGGTGCCAAGTCTATCGCCGTTGTTCTGACCGATGCCGAGTTTAATCGGCGTCGGGAGCGGCGCTGAAGATGTTCACAACCAGTGCTGATTAATCGGCGTCGAGGAGCTGTTCAAGCAGGTGTCGAGTTAATATGGCATCGAGGTCGGCGCCGAGGAGATCGCAGTTGATGCCGTGTTGATGTAGCCGAGTCAATTGGCGTCGGTGTTGATGGAAAGCGCAGCCGCACTAGGAAAGCCCGAGGATTGGGAGGGGCACCTAGGCCCGAGCTACAAGGTAGCTGAGGCCGAGTAAATCGGCATAGAGGACGACGCTGCAAGCCCACGGGGTCACCCTACAGCACCACAATAGCTCAACCAACGGTAATTTGAACTACACAAGGTAGTACAAGAGAATAGTGGCTGCTTGTCAGTCTCAAAAGAGGGGTCGAGACCAACTTTAATCAGTAAAACTGACTCAGGCAAGAGCAATCTCAAAAAACACTCAATGTGTAGCTTACCGTGTAAATTAAATTTGTAGGCTGAAAGAACCAACAAATCAGCCAATTTCCAGAACAAAGACGCACAAGGCAATCTGTGACCTGACTCAGTAGACAGAGAGAAAATGGTGATATGCTACTGTGAGGAATCCTCTTCAACAGGAGGTGGGAGGGACTTCCTCCTCACACCAGGGCCCTGATAGGGCAGCTTTTTTATATATACTCAGTGATTGATGGTAAGAGAGGGCTCTTCCCATTCGGTAATGGTTGTAATTCCACTTGAAAGGGAACCACATTGAGCAGTTTCAATTCCTTGACATATTGGTTGTGATACGTGTATAGATTTAGAGGTGTAGTATAAAAGACACATTGAGATTAATTTTCCTGATAGTTATAATAGCCGGTCGTGCTGGATTTCACTCTGATATGGTTGTTCAGAAGACTAGAATGCTCATTTTGTTGGTTTAAGAAAAAAATATGTAGAGTCAATGTGGTGTCTCCTTAATTAGATCTAGTTTCTGTAAACCTGGTCCTGAAGAGCCCCAGATCCTCAGGTTTAATAGGTGTCTTTACATCATCAATGGCTAAAGATCTGGAACACCTGTTAATCTTGATTAATTAAGCCAAAAATTGGTGCAATTAAGTAACTGAGCGCTTGATTGAAATGAAACCCAGCTGGTATAAAAATTAGCATAGCTAATTAACCAAGAAAGGAACAACACTTAAGGTTGTTTCAGCAAATCACAACACTTTCATTTATTTTGCAGCAACAACAGAAATCCAATTCAAACCATGTAAATATACCCTCAATTCAATCCATGTAAATATACCCTCAACTGCTAAATGTGTAATAAAGCCATACATTTGCATTACATCCCTGGGTGAAACCTGCATCACAGTTGCATTGCACACAATTTGTGTATCATGGTTCTGTTCAAACACATCTTTGTTTCGTTATTAAAGTTCTATACACGCCGTGCCACCACTGAGTTCACAACATTGAAATCACAGACGGGAGGATCCGTAATCTTTACTATCCAAAGCATCATATCAATTAAGTAATCTTGCAGGATCACCTGGTAACCCCAGTAATGATTACAATTGCCCAGCCTTCAGCCTTCACCTGGCTGCATGACCATATTCAGTAATCAGGCAATTCTACTTGATTGTTTCATATGTCTTTGAATCCCTTATAAATAGTGACTGCATCTTACCATGGTAAAATCACATCAAAACTTATTAAATTCACAATGATGTGGGGTAATGAGTAGGGAAATGACAGTTTAAAATTACAGTAGTACTTTTAAGGAACTGCAAAAAGCAACTGGCCACCAGATTAACCCAATTAGGCATGGTAATAAATATTATGCCATGTAAAGATAGAGGGGTCTATTCAAGGAATGAAAGACTGCAACAGCTCCAAATTCCATCAACAGAACACAATTAATAGCATCTGGCTGTATTTCAGCATGCTGATAGCAAATAAAACGGTACTAGAAACTTTTTTGTATGCCTATACCTGCCTTTAATGCACTTATTTATTTTATTAAAGGTCATTCATTGGTTTATGTTGGTATTATTAAAATATCTGTCAGATTAATAACTTTATTTTAAAAGGAAATCCAGAAATCAGGCTTTGATACTTCTAATCAGGTTGCAAAATAGGTCAACAGAGAAAACTTTTGAGAGATGAAGGATTAGCAGCACTGAAGAACAGAGTCTTGGGTTTGTCTACAGTGTATGCACTCAAGGGAACAAACAGTAGTTTGGACTGAAAAGAGTAGCAGCACCATGTGCATATACCAAGGGTGGAGACAGTGTGGGTAAGTAGAGTAATGCATTTAAATAAAAACCAGGATTACTGTAGAAATGTGCCACTGTGGTTAAGGGTTGTTGCTAAAGTTTTATTTAAGTGGAGCTCCCATCATTTAGTGTATTCCACTATGTACAGCCAATTTAAAACAAAAACATCAAGTTAAAGAACAGTGGGCAGGTCTGGACCCAGGGTGGAAATGTGGTGAAAGCCTATACAGTGGTAGTAAAAGTTTGTATATACAAATTGTTCCACAATTGTGTTTAAATGGACAGTATGAATTCCATATGTAAACTCTGCTTTACTCAGTAGTAAAGCTGTATGTAAACTTATTTCCCACCTTTTTTATTTTGCATTTTTTGAGTTGTTGTATTCTAGTAACATTTAACAAGAAACATATGGAATTGAGCGCTATCTTAACTATGTAAATACATAAGTCACCATTTGGTACAACAAACCAGGAGAGCAGACAGTGGTATATGACTGTAGATATAATATAAATCAGTTAATTATCTTTAAAACAAATAACTGTCTATAAAAACAAAAAAAGGAACAATTATGGAAAGCAAGTATACCCCAGCTCTAAAACAGAAGGCAGTCTACAGCCAAGTATTAGGAAATAGGATATGCTTAGTCTTAAAGCCAAGCCCTGTGTCTAACTTTATGGCCCTGGGCAAGGAGGTTCACCTGTCATTACCTCAGATATCCTTTTTACAATTAGGACTCAGTCAGGTAGGACAATGTGTTGTTCCAGTTTGACTACTCTAGCAACAAACTAAAAGGGAGAAAAGTTTAATCCATATTTATTAAGGGAGGTGGCCTCCCGTTTTTGACTCTAAGTATTTGTGGAATTGCTAATTAGTTATCTTCAGGCAGGTTCAGGCAGATTTCCTACTGGGATAGTTAAGCAGTATTGTGTGGAAGGATATGAGCACTACAGTGAAATTCCAGTTCTTACAACTGGTCAGTAGAACAGGCCCAGGCTCGTGAGAGTCAGTACAAGACCAGTGGGGCTACCAATTACACAGAGACCGGCTTTCCAATGCTAGCAATGGAGTTTGCCAGGTCAAATGTATTTCGATACAGAAATCATTAAAAAAAAAAAAGTCACTTAAAATATCAATACATAAATGGAATCTGATTAAGTTCAGAACAGAAGGTATGAAGCATTTTTCTACACAAAGGGTATACATTCATAAGATGCCAGGTGATGTAATAAAACACTTGTAACATTATAAAAACAACTATGTCCTAAATAATTAGTTCTGCTTAGTAGGGGGGGGTGCTAGAAGGGAGGCGACATTATGGGCCGAACACATGTTCATGTGTTTGTATTAATGAATAAATAAAATTTAAAAAATCACTAAAACATTAATACAGCATACATCACAGTTAGATTAATAGGTGTTCCCTAAATAAACAAACAGACAGTGGCCCACAATCATGTTCAATTTTACATTAAAATGTAATCCTCTAGTAAGAGTCTTGGCTTTGAACCCAAGCAGCATGCTGTACTTGAACATGTGATGCACCGTTGACGGATTCCTAGTAAAACACACTGGTGTTATCTTATTCAAACAATAGAAGATGTTATAAAATTGATGCCATTTAATCAGCATTATACTCTCCTCCAGAGAAATGGTGCCCATATTAGGGCAGTCAACATGATAGAACAGAAGATATTACAACAAGGCCCTTCATATCTGGGTAGTGCAGTAGTCTTGAATCTTTGTTTGATGCCACAACCTGCCAAGGGATTGCTTTCTCTAGTGCCTCTACCAGCTAGCATTGAATGTTGCACCAGCATTGGCAGTGACCTTTTGAAGAAATGTTTTAAGAGTAAAATAGCCCCACCTATTCTACATTGGTAGTAAATGGTTAACATCTGGGTTATCCACTGTACTTTTAGGATTGCTTATAAATTATGATTTTATAATGAGGTACAATTATCTATTCAATGGGGGTTTAGCAATTACATAAAGAAGGGGTCTGTGCTAACAAGCAATACTTTTACTACCCATAGTCATTGTCAATAACAGAAATTGGATTTTGAGATACTACTGCCCTTGTAAAACTGCTTGCTCATTGAAATCCTTTGATATATTTGAAGAGTGGACAATTATCTACAAAGTAAAGCAAGATATTTAGTAAGAAAGTCATCAGAATCAGATAAAACAGTAAAACAGGGCTTCTCATCCCAGGCACCACAAACCAGAAGAGTTTAAGTAGATGAATTCATATTGAAATCCAACTGGATGCCAAAGGGATTATATTACCATTGAAAAATGCATGACAAGAAAGTGAAACATAATAAAAAAGGCATTTAAATGTACTGTGCGGCAAATAAAAAAGATTATAATTAAAAGGTCATCTCCAGGTGTGCCTTGCTAAAAAGAATGCTTCTTGAAAAGCAATTATTTACTTTAGTCTAACACATTAATCCACACATGACAAAGAACTCTCAAAGACTACGCCTAAAAATGTATTGTGCAAGAACAGGATTCATGTTTGATGAAGGTTAATCCTGCCCACTGGCTGGTTCAGGTTTGGATCTGTGTGAAATCAGATTTCTCTCATTTGTGAACAGAAAAGCCTATCATCTTAAGCCAGTCCACACAGCTCTGTTTTAATTTAATTGATCAAATGTAGAGAGTGGATGCACATAGAATATATGCAGCAAACTGGTTTTCTTTTGTTGAATCATCTGGGCATTTATATACGTATCATTAATCATTTGAAGGTTGCATTTTGAAAACCTATATAGACATGATATTGTAGCATTTGGGGATGGAAAGTCAGATTACAGAACAGTAACAGTAAAAGAAAAACTCCTTTGAAACCTTACTTTTAGTTATTATTATAATTATATGTAGTTGTTTCAATGGCCCACAAGAAATAATATTGCAAGCACTGAAAAAGCTTTTGTCAAAATAAAAAATAAATAAATGACTTCTCTTCTGCAAGCTACACATTTAAGATGAACTTTAGTACGACATACAATATTGAACAACTATTCATTCAACATCTTCTAATAATTATGAAGTTAGGAGGCTGTGTGGTCCAGTGGTTAAAGAAACAGACTTGGAACCAGGAGGTTCCTGCTTCAAATCTTAGCCACTGACTCATTGTGTGACCCTGAACAACTTGTGCTCTGTCTTTCTTGTGAGACGTTGTAAGTGACTCTGCAACTGATGCAAAGTTCACACACACTAGTCTTGTATCTTGTAAAGTGCTTTGTGATGGTGATCCACTATGAAAATTGCTTATAAAATAAAGAGCTGGTCTTTTATCCAAGTGACACTGTATGAAAATAGTATTACTAAAAAACACTACTACCAAAGGCAAATATTTGGACTACATGTCTGTCTCAATGTCTTCAAAGCATGAAAGACCACACTGGCACTATACAATTTACTGTTTCTTTGAATGGAAATTTACAAAGTCAATTTTTTTTTTTTTTTTTTTTTTTTTAAATCACATTTTAATGTTTGAATTAATTCCACAGTGGCCTATTTCAAAATTGTCAATTCTATTGTGAAACGTGACAGTCAGGCTCTAAGGGTGCAATGTGTTTTGTAGTTAAATGAACTGAAGAATATTTCGTGGCATTACACTATAGTACAGTATTTGGGTGAATACATAATTATTCAGTTTCAGAGGGTTATGCCTTTATCTAGGTCATGTATGCTGTTTTCTTTCACACACTTTTTAGCAGGAACAAGCAACTCATTCAGAGGGGAGGAATATATTGTGTGGCTTCCCCACTGATACTCTGTCACTTACAATAAGGGACAAAAACAAATGAGTGAATCCCGAAGTAGGGCAAAATTTACTGACCAGTACAGGTTGTGCACACTGCGATGCAGTAAGGGGTGGGTGCCAGTTTTGTTTGCAAAGAGATTTATGCATGCAGAGTCTATCGGGGAAGGAGAAACACCGCCTGGGGCGATAATTTAAGGAATACCACTGCGCTATGGTGAAGTCATGAACCAGTGAGTCAAAAGTGCAGTTATTTCGTGCACTGACTACGTTACAGTTAGTATTGTCCACGCACTTACATTCAAAAAACAATCAACCGTCTCTCTACCATTTAGTAAATAAATAAATAAATAAAATGTGAAAAAAATGTGGAAAGATCTAAAGGAATGAGGCAATGTTTAGAAAAAGAAACACAACTCGCTGGCTTGCATGAAGCGTACGGAAGGGGTTAATTTAGGTCCGCTGCCTGGTGTTCCTGATGCCCTCTAGCGAGTGTTGTGCCTTTCCTTCCCCGCTTTCTGCTGCAGAAAGAGATCTCACATTACTCACAACCAGACTGCCTGCAACAGAAAACCGGCAGCTACTGTAGACTGCTCCATCTGTTTCTTTCAAAAAGCAACAGAAGACCCCTCTAACCCGTTAAGATTCTGAAGTCTTTCTTAGGCGACGGCTGGATTTAAAAAGAGCTGCAGAGGGGGTGAGTAATACATAGTTTATTTTAAAATGCACATGAATGTCTTGCTCTGTAAAGGACTCTTGGTATGCGCGAGACTGAATGCTCTCTGTCTGACGGAGTCCGTTTTGGTGTGTCTGCATGAGAGAGGGAGAGAAACAGCTTGGCCTGACAGATTCCCGGAGAGAAACAGAAGCCTGGAATTAGAGTGGTTACTCCCCTGCTTAATGCTACCCCACATCTGGAGGTATTGCGGGGTTTCTTAAGCTGAAAACTGTCAAAAGAGCCACATATTGGATCAGAACGGGATTTTGCTATAAAGCTATTATCGTGGAATACAAGGAAGCCCAGCCGTGGTTTAAATGTGTGGTGAGCATTTTAAAAGGCGTGCTTAGTTACTTGTTCATAGGAGGTTAGTGGGGGGAAATCAGTGCATTTTGCAAAACATAATTATTATAATATTTGTATCACCGTTGCTGTTGATATATTGCAAAACAGTTGAAAATCTTGAACAGAAAATTTACAAGAAAGTAAGCAACACACATAAAAATGAAAGTACAGGAAGAAACTATTAAATTATCTGCTTAATCTTATACATTGTACATGCAAGTAACTGCTAAAATCATCTGCATGTACTGCAAAGATAGTGGTAGTTATAAATGTTTATAGTGACGATAACCATTTTAAGTTTAACTAGAGCATTGAAAAGTGGAGCTAGTTGTAACGCTTGGGACCGACCAGCCTGACACCTTGTTTTTAGTGTGATTTGTTTGTCTAAAGAAACATTAACCAAACCACCTGTTATATTGCAAGACATTTATAACACCACAGCAAGATCAAACGAAATGTGTTTATTATGTTTACACTTGAAAACAAAACAATCAGCAAAGTTTTAGCTGAGCAAAGCTCGGAATACTAGAATTTAGTATAAGTAACTGGTGGGCAAACGTGTAACGTTACATATTTGAGATCATTGCTATATATGTCTCATCTTGCTGTAAATACTGTACTAATGTGATGACAAATTGCTGGATAGGAAGAGGGTTTTTTTTGTATCACATGTTAAGCTACAGAATGCACATCAGCAGAAGTAGTGATTCATAGCAGTGACACATTAGTAAAGGATCAGACAAGACTTCCCTGACATGGAGGGTACAAGCCTCTGAATTACAAGAAAACTACACATCATAAATCAAATAGGTGAGGCTGTCTGTGTGCATGCTGCTGAGTTATGTAGGGGTTTGTAACAGGGAGATGTTACATACGTGGGTCGTCGGTGAATAATACTGAATCAAATATAGAGCAGTGGGTGTTGACATGTGGCACATGGGTGCAGATTTATTTAACACAGGTCCAACGTTAGGGTACCAACAATAGTAATCCTGGGGCTTGATTTAATAAAGAAAAGAAAAGAAATCTAAAAATGAGTTTACTATACAGGTGAGCGCTAGTCCCACTAAAAGGAACGTCCCACAACACTAGGCAAACCTTCTCTATACTGTTTGGGATCAACATCCCCTAAACCATGGCTTCTCTAATTCAGTCCCAGGGACCCCCCTGTGGCTGCTGGTTTTTATTCCAGTCGAGCTCTCAAAATTACTTAACTAGACCCTTAATTGAACTGAATTACTTAATTAGACATGTTTACTTATTTTCAGCTCTTAAACAGTTGCAGTTCAAGTTACTTATCAAATGTTGTAGATAACTTGAAATATGCAACTGTTCAAGAGCTGAAAACAAGTAAAAAGGTCTAATTAAGCAAATTATCAGTTCAGTTAAGGGTCTAGTTAAATAATTGAGAGCTCGGTTGGAGTGAAAACCAGTAGCCACAGGGGGTTCCCAGGACTGAGTTTTAGAAGCCCTGCCCTAAACTAACTAACTTCTGGGCTCCCGGAGTCTTTGCATCCTCACGGCGACTCTTCAAACAGCCTTTTCAAATGGCCTCGGCTGGGCAGTGCCTTCACAAGCACCGTCTTGGAGTGGAAGGGTTTCATGTAGTAGTTCTCTCCATGGAGTGGACGCTCTCCTCCTCAATGTCAACACAGCAAGCTTTCGCTCAGCGCCTGTCTGTATGGCTGTGGCCGTGCAGAAGCCTCGAGCTATGGTGCAGACACTTTTTGAGCTGCACGCAGGCTCCCCGGGCACGCCCGCCCTCCCGATCAACTCCGCACCAGGTGAGCCTACCTGCGCAGTTAGTTGCCTAGCAATGCATCTCCTGTTGTACGTACCAGCAGCTTCCATAAAGGCACACATGCACTCAAGAACCAGCGATGGGGTACTCCCGTCACAATGTTCAAAGACACTTCACACGTTTAGCTTTTTTGTTCTACACAGCTACCCAGCCGTTACAGTAACTTAGAGTCCATTTTGTAATGTTATTGAAATGAGAATGTGATATTTGTGGATCGTAGCGATCAAGACAAGTTGGGTATAATGCTACTTGTCACCCTGTGCCATCCATTTGCCAAATAAGACTAACCATTCACGAAGCCACTTTTTCAGGAATAGTGGCTTGGAACCTGGTTCCTGGAGACTCCAGGTTTCCCCTGATGTGCCATGCAGTGGCCTGAAGCCTTGTCTCTTGAAACCATATTCCAAGCCTCAGAGTGTGCAGACACTGAATTTATGTCCGCTGAAGTCGCTAATAGCTACAAACTCAATTTGCCTCCGAATTAGTTGGATTTGGATCCAAGGAATAGACAGTTGTGACTAGTGACTGTGCCACCCCCAACATACAAATGGTTTAGCGTTACTTTGGTGTCTCAAAGTCCCAAAGTTTCAATCCAGGGTAAGCCAGCCTTAGGTATGGATTGAACGAAAATGAACTCCCAATCCAAATACATTCTAATGCTAAGTTTTTTTGTTGTTTTGTATCTGTGATGAATATGTTTATTCCATGGAATGCACTCCAGTAAATTGAACACAAGAAATTGAATGCCCAAGCTTTAGTTTCCATCCCAGAGAAGTGAAATTGTTGCATTTTGCCAGGGATAGAGAGACAAATGGCTGTTCTGCAATTTTCCAATCGTTTTGACCTTTGAGCTGCTTGTTCACTGTTCCATATACTGGGTGACAGATAAGACACGTTTCATAGCATGTAAGGGTCTTCGGGCTTTACTGTGAGCTTATCTTGTCACACCTGAGATTAATTGCATGTCCTAGATGTTAAGGACTTGGGAGTAACACATTCATATAGTAAATATACAAGCTGCTGCATGCATGCAACTTTGCAGTAAACTAGTAGTATTACACAGGAAGGATTTCTATTTTTGGTGTACACTTGTGATATGCATCCACCTGTAATTGAAGTCTCTTATCTAAATGGGAGAAATGTGTATCAGACAGATGTCATTTAATATATTGTGGTGTGGAGAACTTTATTGTACACGGTGAATGCATTTACTAGTGGTCTCTCACCTACTAAAAATGTAGGAACCTAGTTTTAAAAAAAGTGTATTAAGCACTTCTATGCCTGGATTCTATGAAGGACAGCATAGCGGCATTTATGATTGTGACTAGTGCAGGGCATGAAATAA
The DNA here is from genome assembly GCF_017654505.1 of Polyodon spathula. NCBI lineage: Eukaryota > Metazoa > Chordata > Actinopteri > Acipenseriformes > Polyodontidae > Polyodon > Polyodon spathula. Next base: position 27,184,510 of record NC_054545.1, read on the forward strand.
CAGGCAACAGCAATTGTGCAGTGCCTAAGCCACTTGCCTCAATGCCTCTCAAATTAAAACAAAAAAAAAACTTACAGCAAAAGTTGCCTATATGCCTGCCCCTCATTGCAACTGGTGTCTGTCAACACGAGCACATCTGATTTACAACTAGGACGTCAGATTATTGGGTTTTACATGTTTTAACCAGATTCCCCCCACCAGCCAAATAGGCACAGACTCCCTGAATAGGCACAAACGCATCATCAGTTGTCTGTGATTCAAATGCATCAGAGCAGAACTGGCACCGATGATGTTAAGCTGATTTACCTGTTAGAGTGTGTGTGTGTGTGTGTGTGTGTGTGTGTGTGTGTGTGTATATATATATATATATATATATATATATATATATATATATATATATATATATATATTTATTTATTTTTTATTTTTTTGATTTTTCAAAATTGCAGCAATATAGCTTTAAGGTTTTTGCTTTTTTTGCACACTTTTCTTTCCAGTTATTTGTTTTATGAGTATGTCTTTGTAAAAGAGCATGAAGTAAAGTTGTTTAGTTTTCCCGTATATTCTGTGTGCAATTATACTTGCAACTCCACTACAAAATAAAACATGATTGGAACGGAGAAATGCCTCCATATACAGTATGTGTATGTGACAGAGACAGATGTTGTCAAAAATTTGCATATCCCAATGTGTGGAAATATACGTTGGTGATTTAAACTGTTGACGGCAACTTTGTTGTGCTTAAGCATTTGTTTATTTCTTTCTAAATAAAACCAGATTTCTACCCGAATATTTATTCTTTCTTGATTATATATAAAAAAATCCACCCGATTTCAACACGATTTTTCCATTAAATAATTCTACCCGATTTTTAAAAAAAAAAGTATTCACCCGAATTTGGAAAGAAATTTCACCCGAAAATCAGATGCCATATCTACAACCCATTCGCAAGCTTGCTCACGTCAGCTGGCCCGTTCTGTCACAATTCAATAGAATTCTGTCTGATCTTGTCCTGAGAGAAAATGATTCCTTATCAAAATGTATTATTGTTGCAATTCTTTTTACAGTGCATCTCCCAGCACTAAGCCACGAGAAATACGTACTTTATCATTGGTTAATGACTGGCAAACAGAGGAAGTGACACAGTTAGACTGAGCTCGATATGACGCCGCCTCCAGGAATTTTCAGTCACACGTGTTGATGGCAGTTATTTTAATTTACAGCTTAGTAAAAAAAAAAAAAAAAAAAAAAAAAAAAAAACAGAAAAAAAATCCACCACATATAAAGTATACCACTTTACACATAATCACATATTCTATGATCATATGTGGTATAAGGAGATCTGATTCTATGCGTAGAATTGCAATACTTTAAAATGCAATGGTGAATTACACATTCTGACTCCTTTCATGTCTTCAGTGTATGTACATTGCTAATTTTATATAGACATTTCAATGACAGTTGCTGTTTTGCTATTCTGTGTTATTCCCTCCAAAATATCAATACCAGAAATGAACACAGAAATAGGTGGATAATTTATCTTTGCTCAAATCCTTACACCAAAAAATACCCAGCAAGTAGCTATGTATGACATGGTTCAAGTAGCAGCTCCCTGCGTTATGCAACGAGTAGGAGAGATAACATGATAGTGAACGAAACACGATATAGAGAAGTGGATCGATTTCTGTTTTAATTTATTTTTGTTTAATACCAACTCGCAACCTTACGTAGTTCAGCTTTTTAACTAGTAAAATGTGTGCTTTCACGAAAGGGTTAGAATGTGTATGCTTTAAAACAGCAATGCACCATAACCAAGCTGTAAATCCTTTGCAACTGTGAAACTATATAAAGTTTCTCACATGTAAACATCTAATCACTCTTCACTGCCTGACCAAGTTTCTATTTGGAGTTTTTTTTTTTTTTCTTTTACAGCGGTTAGCAAACTACAGACACACTGCAGACCTAACAACTCATTTGGCCTCTATCGTTATTACAATCCAGCCAAGGGTAAATCTTTAGCCAGTTTGCCTGAAAATCTGCCTTTAACTTTATCTTCACTGACATCGCTTATTTGTGACTTGTATCACTAAGTCTGTATTTTTTCATGGTGAGTATTGATTTCACAATTTCCATGAATTAAAACCAGTGCCGTCTAGTAATAATATCCAATTCTCAGTGAAAATCTCAATTTCTGAAAGAATACTATTGTTAACATTTCAAAATGCACTGATTAAACGTTTGCTTCACCAGCGGACAACTTTTTATATTAAATCCTGTTGAACATGTTTACATTAAATTATGGAACACATGGCATTGAGGGTTTTAAAAAAGCTTTAATTACAGGACACAGACAAGCGCTATATTGAGCTCTTGTTAACAGGGTGACCGACTTTAGTAAAAAAACACCCTGAATATTTATTTTTTGCCAACTTACCCTTTGTATTTTTTCACCATGAAAGTTTGTTTTTAAATTGGACATTTGTATACCATTTTGTTTGTCCTATGGAAAAGAATATGTTATACATGTATTTAACTTATGTAACAATTAGTGTGTGAATCATTCAGAAAACCATTGATTTGTTTATTTGAATTACTATTTCATCAACATAGTAGGCTCTCTATTTATTTTTTGTTGTTTTATGATGAATGAGCATGAAATTGCCTTGGATTGGATTTATGTTTTGCCTTTCTGTCCCCTAGAACTGCCTTGGTGCCCCAACATTGCCTTGCCCTTCATGACCTTAACTTCATGCCCTGATAGTGAAATTTTACATGATACAAGAAAAAATCTCAGTCTCTGTGCCAGCCCTTTTTCACAAGGCCTACTTCATGGTGGTGTCTTCAAGTTTTCTTTGTCCATCTTCACAATTATTTTTTAAGCTCTGCAGTTCTTCAGTATGTTCACTACAATGCAGTGAGCTACTCTATTGTGTGCTGGGCTTTTGTGCTATTTAGGTCTTCTGATTTTCGTAAAAACCGTGGAAATGGTTAATCGATTTACGTTGACTTTACCCTTTTCCCATTCAAAAATAAAACCTACAAAAATAATAATAAATACATTTCCCAGTGCTGCTCGGCAATGTCCCGCCTTCCTGACTTTCATCTAAAACATAATTGTGGCAAAATGTACAAAAATGCCTACAAAAACCCCAGAAGAATGTGCCTGTGACCACAGGGATTTCACTGTGGAAGACAGCAAAGGAAAGAGGGTACAACTTAAGTGTGCAAGTACTGTCGAGTTACTACTATACATATTTTGTCAGAGAAAAAAAATGCTGAAACATTTTGGAAAGTAACTAAAAACACTAATTTCATAAAGTATGTAAAAAAATGAAAGCCCTGAAAAAAAAAGATTTACATAAAACTCAGATAGCTAAACATAAGCACCGAAAAATACAATTGATAAAACCAGAAAAACAGAAGCCCTAATTATATTTAACTAGGCCTATATAGTACAGTGCAAAAGTATTTGCCCCCTGTCTGATTTACTGCATTTCTGCACATTTTTCACATTGAATTTGGTCAGATCTTTTTGTGGGTTGTAGTAGTATATAGAGGACATCTGAGAGAAAAAATGACCCCAAATTTTAGTGCTTCTTTCATTTGTTTGGTGTGCAAGGTAATCAAACATGCAATCTTCAGGTGTGAAAAAGTTATTGCCCCCTTAGTTAACCCAATTAAAGGGATAATTAGGGTCAGCTGTTTGAATACTTTGGTTAAAAATCGGGCCTGATTTGGGCCAGCTCTGCCCAATATAAATCTTACAAACTTTGGCCCTTACCATCAGAGTAAAGTTGTCATCACACAGGTTCCAGAGGCACATCATGCCACGATCAAAACAAATTCCTGAAGACCAATGGGGAAAAAAATTGTTGATGCCTGTCAGTCTGGAAAGGGTTACAAAGCCATTTCTAAGGCTCTGGGGCTCCACTTCTGAGCCATATTGTCCAAATGGAGAAAGTTTTGGACAGTAGTGAATCTTCCCAGAAGTGGCCGTCCTACCAAAATCTCTCCAAGAGCAAGGCGTAAAATCGTCCAGGAAGTGGCAAAGAACCCTAGAACAACATCCAGGGATCTGCAGGCCTCTCTAGCCTCGGCTAAGGTCAGTGTTCATGACTCCACCATCAGAAAGACAGTGGGCAAAAATGGGATTCATGGCAGAGTAGCAAGGCAGAAACCACTGCTCACCAAGAACATGTTTGAATGTCTCAAGTTTGCCAAAAAGCACCTGGATGATCCTCAGGAGTTCTGGAACAATGTTCTATGGACAGATAAGTCAAAAGTGGAACTTCTTGGCCAACGTGGTGGTAGTGTCATGATTTGGGGATGCTTTGCTGCATCAGGACTTGGACGACTTGTTATCGTTGAAGGAACCATGAATTCTGCTCTGTATCAGAGAATTCTACAGGAGAATGTCAGGCCATCCGTCCGTGAGCTGAAGCGCAGCTGGGTCATGCAGCAAGACAATGATCTGAAACACACAATCAAATCTACATCAGGATGGTTGAGGAATGAGAAATTTAAATTTCTGGAATGGTCTAGTCAAAGTCCAGACCTAAACCCCATTGATATGTTGTGGCAGGACCTGAAACTAGCAGTTTATGCTTGAAAACCCACAAATGTCACTGAGTTGAAGCAGTTCTGCAAAGCAGTGGGACAAAATTCCTCCACGGCGCTGTGAGAGACTGATCAATAACTACAGGAAGCGTTTGGTTGCAATTATTGCTGTAAAGGTGGTGTAACCAGTTATTGAGTCTAAGGGGGTGATTACTTTTTCACACTCGGGCATTGGGTGTTGCATAACCTTCTTTAATAAATAAATGAAATAAGTATCAACATGTTGTGTTATTTGTTCACTCAGGGTCCCTTTTATCTAATATTAGATTTTGGTTGAAGATCTGATAACATTCAGTGTCAAAAATATGCAAAAATGCAGAAAATCAGATGGGGCAAATACTTTTTCACGGTACTGAAAAAAAATGTTAAAACTGTAAGGTCACAAATAAATGTTTTGAACAGAAGATGTTGTTGATCTAAAATGACATTGAAAAGGCTATTCCTCAAAATATTTGTATATTGTTACCATAGTGGGATTGTTTTTTAGTATTCTGCACAGCTAGCTCTCTTGAAGGTGCATGCTTGAACGAACAGGAGGAGGGTGGAGGGAGGGGGTTGTTAAAGCTGTGGATTACATAAACAATATGCACTGTAGTCAATTATTCATATAGTTCTTCTGAATTTGAGTGCCTTGTGAATCTTAAATCAATACCATTGACTAGGTGGTAAGAGGATAGATACTGTAAGAGCTTTAACAAGACAAGCAGAAACCTTCATTCATTTGCGGTGAAGTGAAGCGGAGATACTTCCAGGATAATCGGAATTAAAAGAAGAAATATAAAGGCTTGAAGAAGTGTTGAACCTTGACTATATGCTATGAAATGATTACATTGTGCCACTCAGTTTCATACATCTCTGGCTGCGCTAATAGTTTTGTACTTACAATTATGCTAACTGAATAGTGCTGCCTGGCTGCTGTACATTTTGATTGAAGCATGTCATTCAACTGCTATTTTGAATGCTCTGTTAAGCCTGTGTTTAAATTATGTATGATATTTAACAAAGACATAACATATGCCTTTGCAATCTGTGTCTGCCATTTACAGCACTAATGTGAGATTGTATATTTTATAGAATTGACTGTGTAAAGAAAACACCTAATTTGTCAACAAATGTTAACCTATAGGTGAGGTTCAAGGGGTGGAGCTAGGCACCAACAACCTATCATCTCCTGTCATCAATTAAATCTACCTTATTTAAACATTAGTCACCTCTACCTAGCTGTTGTGTTTTTTCGTTTCCTCTTCTTCCCTCCTCCTCCTCCTAGCATCTCAACCGCCTTTGCATCGGTCTCCTCTGGGGGGTTAGTGATTCCACTTTCTCCAACCCTTTGTTAAGCTCCGCTTCATTTACCTCATAGAGGAGGGTTCTCCATGAGTCAGAGGGGACCCCGGCCAGACCCTTCCATCTGCATGTATGTTTCTTTTGGGATTCTTCTTTCAGGTCTGATGCCTCTATATGAGGGTCCCCCCAAGCGGTGGCATCCCTCTTGTTTGTCGGGTCTCCTCAGTGACGGAACCCCCCTTCTATTATGTTGGGCTTTGAAGAGGCGGAACACCACGCATTATGTGTTTTAACTAATACTAACTTTGTTTTCTTTCCGGTTCCGAGCCTCTTTGTATGTCGGGTAACCTCAGAGACGGTGCCCCTCCTGTTTGTCGGGTCTCCTCAGCGGCGGATCCCCCGTACCATATATGTTGGGTCAGGAAGAGCCGGAACCTCTTTTGTGTTAACAACACTAATTTATGTTTTTCTTTCCGGTTCGCGAGCCTCTTCATATGTCGGGTAACCTCAGAGACAGTGCCTCTCTTGTATGTCGGGTCACCTCAAAGACGGTGGCCCCCCTCCTGTTTATCGTGTCTATCGATCAAGTAAATGTTGGGCTTTGAAGATGCGGAACCCCTCTCTCCATGTGTATATGTTTACTAACTCTGTCAATAAACACTATCGGGCCATAGCTCCGCCCTGTGAATTGCTAAAGCAAATCAGGCTGTTTTATTGGGTGCTGTTAAATGTTGGCAGTATTGCAAAATAAAAATTTGTAGTTGTGTGTTGCAGTCTCCCCCTTTAAAATTTTGTCCCCGAAAGCCTGTTTTCTTGTGCCTCTCTCTTATCTATCAGATAAGATGTTGTATCGGCCAGTGTGTCACAGGATTTCAGTACCGCCCTACAGTACAGAGGTTACACAACCAGTCAACGCATGGCACTGTTTGTATACAGTATAGCCTATAAAGCAACAAAGGTTACTCAACTGTGGAGTAGTAAACCGGTTCCTAATATAAGGTATAAAACAACAAAGGTATAAGGATTTTCCTTCTACAAAAAACATGGCCATTGTTCAGAGGAAGACCTTGGTAAACCTGACAACAGGTACTTTATGATTCATAAAATTATCAAATAAAAAAATAAATTGTTTGTGTAACAGAGTAACAACTTGGTATGCAAATATAAAGATACTTTTTTTTGTGCAGAAATTCAATTAAACACTGCCACAGAGCTCTTGAAATTCTGCAGAAATACAAAGTCATGTGTTTCTCGGGTTTAGTCAGACTTGGAGCAACGCCTCTAGAAATCACGACCTTTGCAGTTTGGCAGGGTCCACCGAGCTTTTCCTTTTCTCACATCGTGAAGAAGACGTGGTGCAGGAATGTGATTGCATTATAACCTTTGACAGCAGTTGGCATGCAACGTGTGCATCACTTTAACCATTCGGACTGAATTGAAGGCTTACTGTACACTATGTGATCACATTTTTTCACTGGAAAAGTTTGATCTTTTTGCATTGTTGTTTGATCACTGGTTTTGCAGGTGGTGATTATGTCTTGTGAAACACTTATTCATCTGCTGTATCTTTAGGTCAGAATGAGCATAAATGTTCAATATAGGTTGACGTACTGTAAGTAGTTTAAACTTGTTTAAGTACTAGCTAATTAGCAAATAGTGCAGAGCTTAATATCTTGACACAGTTAAACAGTGAAGTGGGAACATCTAGGTTTGACATTATCAGTTTCTACTTAAGCCTTTAAATCTGATAAAATACAGTGGGGCACCTTGACAAGAAGCACAGGCTAGCTCGGGACAGTACAGATCATTAAAGCACTGCATCATTACCAGCATGGAAACATGTACTGTATCGGGCACTGTAACACATTTGTGTAACAAATGCTGCAAAATAATACTGGGTATTGTAATTAGAGAGAAGAAAGGGATGTTTAAAGCACAATGGGAGTGCACTGCATGGAGAGGTTCCTAGTGTAAGAGAATTTCATTCTGGCTCTGTGTCGATTAAAAAAAAAAAAAAAATCCAAAACAATCAGCAATGATCTTTGCCTTTTTTAAAAGGGTATTCCTACTAGAGAAAACATACAAAGCAGCATTATGTGGGTTTAAGCCACAGTGACAAGGAATTTTACCAGCAGTGATCAATAACTGTGGGACAAAGAGATTTCAGGATCTCAAAAAAAAAAAAAAAAAATCTTATGTATACATCTTCTGAACCATGAATAGATGTCAACCCAATTACAGCTGATCTGTAAGTCTCTTCCAGGCGTATGTTTGCTTTCATATGTCTCCTGCCTGTCTCTGCCTGCTCTCAGGCCTACAGCATATACCCGGCACTGAGTGCTTGTTTTCCAGCCACTCTCCGTGACACTGAGCAGAGCAGAAAAAATGCTCTCCTCACTGCTGCTGTGCGTGATCAAGATTGGAAAATTTACCGCATCACTGGCTTGAGTTTAAATCCTAACTGGCCTGGCAGAGCTGGAGTTCCAATGCAAAAAGCTTTAGAAAGAGGCACACAGTACCTGTGTGTGTGTGTGTGTGTGTTTGTTTACACAATCTATTGCATTTACTGCATTGACATACACAGTGTACTTCTTCTTTTACAGTACCTGTTTACCAGATTCTTTGATCCTTTCTGGATTATCATTCAGCATTTGTCAGCTTTTATTTTAGTCCCTCTCTCAGCTCTATTTGTACTCTAATAACTCATACCTCCAAATTAAAGACAAAATAATACTGTGGTGTATCAAAAACCCTGGAGTTAAGGGCAGTTACAGTGAAACGTGTGCTAGGAGCTGAAAGGATATTACAGGGTATTGTGAATTGGAGCCTTTAAATGATTTGTAAACAGGCATTTAAAATTTAGCTGTAATGGATTTGTTTGTGCTCTAATTTATCACTTTCATGAAAGAAAAGAGCTACAGTACAGTATGAAGCACCCTGATGCTACATACAGTGATGTAGGCCTAGAGCCAACACAGTGGCCTATTTACTGCAGATCCTACAGTACTGCCAATGTTGAGCAACCTGTCGTTGCTAACACACTATATGCCCCTTGTGCCAGTGTATAGAGGAGCCCCTATAGGGAAGCTGTTGCATTCTTTCGCTAACACAGAACAATCGAAAACTGGGTTAGGTCCTGTTCCTAATGTACTATGCAGTAGATTCCCAGCAATGCATGTATCTGGGGACCAGCGGTATCCTATTACAAACCGAATGTTGAGCCAGCATTGACTGTCCTTTTGCTGCTTAGTGCCAATGCTGAATTGGTTTGGTTCCATCATAGCAACCTTGCTCAGCATGGCTTGATTCCAGTACTGAATATCTTTTAATAGCCGTATCCTGCTTACTCTGTACAGCTGCCTGGTCATCTTCTGTACAGCGACTTGTGTCAGCAGTAAGTCTGCTGTTTTTTCCTGAAGTAGCTAGCTTAGCTTCTGCACCATTTCAGAGCACTTTCTTGTTACTTAGATTTGTGGGTGTCAATGTGGAGAAGTCTGTCGGAATCTGTTCCTTTTATCAACTCACAGGGCACTAGCTCGGCCCTCTTGCATTGCAATCACGGAGAAGAACTCTTACCGCACTAAATGCATCGCGTTCAGGCATTTTGGCAACCAAGAAAGAAATCATTGTGAAATCTACATGTACCAGTTCAGGGAACCCGTCACAGCCTTGCCCTTGAAAAAACGGAACAACACTGTTACTTTTCTGATCTGTAGTGCCAGCCCAGAGCGTTCCATGTGCTGCCTGTTTTGAGTGCCATTACCAGGCCCCCCACCCCACCCATCCCCTTGTCACAAATACTAAATGCTAAGAAGATTGATGACCTGTCACAGCTAGTGTGGTGCACTGTTGCATCCCAGGCCCTATAACAATGCAGCGTTCTGCTTGTGCCCAGATTGCGGACGGCTGCTGCCACCACAGACTGCTCCTCTGTTACTGCCAGACCCACAGAGCATTTACTGATATAAAATAAAAAAAAAGATACTGATTTAAATTGGTACTGATTTCAAATATTTTACATTCACCAGCATCTGCCAGCACTTCAGCATTCATCTAGTACTTGGTTTTTGAATGTTGGGTGTTCATCCGTGGGTGGTGGCGAGATTCTAAAAGCATTTGAAAAACACCAGTACTACACAGATCTCAGATTTTATAGAATTAAAGCAACTTTTCTGTACACTCTTGAACTTCAGCTTTCAAGTATTTCTTTCTTTTTTTTTTCATTTGTTGTGAGAGCTGTAAAAATATTTACTTGTTGAAGTGAACAGTAATATGTATACTGTCAAATGAGCCAAGCGTTGTGAAATTTAAGAGCAGTTTATGTTGAGTGGCAAGCGTATCATCCAATTAAAACTTAGAGTTTATCAACTATATTTTGCACTTCACCACAATAAGCAATGTGGAAAAATATCCAAGAATTAGACTACTAAAGGTATGAACAAATTACAAAGCACTGTATGTGGGCATTGTGCTTGTTGACGGATATTGTTAGAATCACCATACATATATATTTCTCACCCTGTGTTTGGATGACTACTGTATTAGAGCCATGTCTCCTGAGTCATGTAGGTTTCTGACCCCTGCAGAATAACCACAAGTAGGATCAAATTACTAAATTGAGTATCAGGTTTCTGCTGTAGCTCAGGAGTCCAACTAGAACACTGCTAATAAGTGTATAATTTCTTATAAAAGGGTATAGGTGTTTCGGTTGTCATGACAATTCTACAGACAGGGTCGCAAAAAACCACACACTTGTGTAAATGGGGTGTCCTTGGCTTACACTAGGTGATACCTCAGAGATATTGAAACCCTGTTCACAATAAGTAGTCCGTCGATGCTGGTGATTTTTCTGGCTGATCTTCTCATTTTGGGAATTTACTCTTTATTATTATAATTATTAAAAAATATATATTTTTTGAATGATGACCTACATTTAACTCTGGGATCTGGATGGAACTCTCCAATTATTACCACATGCTTGAGTTCGTTCTTTGAAAATTTCAAGCTCGGCTTTGAAGAACTCATGTACCATAGCTTTGGCAACATTACTCGGAGGAGGTCATTTTAAAAAAGTGGGTTGATTTGACATTATGTAGAGTGTGCCATGAGTGTAGTCTCAAAAGGGACATCTTTCCACAGAGTTGATGTACAATCCATTGCGTTTTATACTAAGGGTCTTGCAAGCAAAATCAAACCAACTACCACATGGCCCCAGCTTACTGTTTCAACATCAACACTGTGTAACAAAAAAGATTTGTCGTAAATACAGTATAATTGCAAATCTCGAAAAACTACTCACTTCAAAATCTTTTGTAGTCCTCTTTGTATTACTTTAGTATAAATACATGTTAATTTGGATTCATATGTTGTTTTTTTCTGACTTTATGTGAACGAAAAGACACACGTTTGCCCATTTTTCCATTGGAAATAGTGATATGTTGAAATGCCACTGTCCTGGTCACAAAAGCAAAGTTTGTGGGGAATAATAGCCATTTTCTATACTTTTGAGGCATAAGCAATTAGGAAATAACACTTACTACCCAAGAACAAAATTGTGTTACATAGTGTTATTATTATTCTACTACTGGCAGAGAAATAGGTTCTAAATCTTTACTGGACAAAGTGGAACTAAAAACAATAGTCCTTTCAAAAATAATAATGAATACATTAGAAAGCCAAGATAAGCTTGTGTGGTAGAAATAGGTTAGTATGTTGTATTCATTCAGATTTATTGCCACCCATGAGGAATTACCTTTTTATAACCTTGCTCTGTGTCTTAGGAAGTTCTTTAGTCATTCCTCATCGTTCATGGCATGAAACTGATAGAACCAGATAGTAACCTGTACTGTGTCTCTGTTCTAGAGAACAGACTTTTTCATTGAGTGTTCTCACACATTACCTGTGCTGTACATTATTTCACACAGTGCATTTCGGTGTAATGAAACCTTGGTATTCTCCCTGTCACAGTACTGGTATTCATTTGAAGAGCACAGTGCACATACAAACAAAATCAGGTGTTACTAGTGTCATCTTCTCCTGACTTCAAAAAGAATACATCCACATTTTCATCCACTATCCCCAGACACTGCTTGCTAACTCAGAAAAGTACTACTAACAAAACATGGAATGTATTAGCTGGTTCGTCACAGAAACCATGAATTCCTTGACATGATACAAGGCAGTCATTTTAATTTCAGGGTTTGGAACATGTCCACAAACCACGATCTGATGTCATAACCTCCCCACTGAATTACTGTCTTAGACTGGGTTCTTAGACATATAAAATATTAATTCTCTCAGCAGCTAGACTGTCATGATGACCTAATGTACAGTGCAGTCTTCCAGACCCCAAAATACTTGGGTGCCCAAGTTATTGAGTGCATTTGTGTCTTATAATAATACACCCACCCCTTGATATGTCGCCCCTCGCTATACTGCAGATTCAAATATATTGCGGTCCCCATTTTTACTGTCTAACTGCGTATGCCTTAGCTGCAATATACATAGGCACTTTGAATTACTGTTTGTTTTATTTCATACTGCACATCACAAATGTACAAAACAATTAAAAACAAAGCATTAATATTGCACTGTTATCATATACACACGTATTGCACAGTAACACAAAGCAAGTGAAATACTGTATCTACTTGCTGAAGTGTTTTTTTTAGCCAACAAGGTGTTCACATGTGGCAGCAATGCACCAGCAAAAGCCACAAGGCAGTGACATCAGCCCCTTGCAACAAGCCTCCTATGTTGTTGGGAATGGATTACAGTACAGTATTTTAATGCAGCGGGTTTGTGCATTTGAGAAAGGAGAGGAAGACTGAAGTTGATAAGAAGCAATTACCCTCTGCTGTATGAATTAAAACGGTGTGCTGCTTTTTGTACAAAAATCATGTTTATGTAAAACCACAAAGAATAATATAAAAATAATTTTTATAATATAAAAGCAGTCGTGTGTTTTTTTTTTTGTATTATGTTTTTTAGTGTAGAGTTTGCTTTGTGAATTTACAGTCCTTAATTTATATATATTTTTTCTAATCAACATTGCCACGCGTTTTCTTCTCATCTCCAGTGACAAAATGTATTGGTCCTATTAGAGTGGTGTTACTTGTTACTTCAGTATTCAATAATGATCAAATTTGGTTCATTCACGGTTGGGCCATGCTACTGTATAAGTGCTATATTTCACAGCTTTAAATTTATTGATGTGCAGGTCAGATAGTGGGGTTGTGTGGAAAAAGTGGTGGCGTTGTACTGTGAGATTTATTCAGTTTCATTTTTCAAGTTGATGGCTTCGGACCTTCTTAAATGGACAGCCAGACAGTTTGAAGCCTGTCGTGGAAACAATACTGCCCTATACGTCTGGAAGAAAAAAAAAGAGTACTTTATATATATATATAATTGTAGTTCAAGGCTTTTTGTTTTTTGCACTTTAGTATTGGAAGCTAATAACATTGTTACTTGCCCTACAAGTGTTAGTTATGGAATCTAACATTTTTACTTTAAATAAATCCACTCCTGGCTCTTATACTATGAAAAAAAAGCCCTTGCACAGCAAAGCCAATGTTGTTTTTCCTATTGTCAAGAAGGATCACAAAGGAAGAAGTAGAAACCCCTTATTTAGCTGTATTCATTTGAACCCCTCCAGGGCATTCAGGTGGTAGACAGGATTTCCAAGGGGGGGCTCCTAAAGGTTTTTTTTCATTTGGTGTGCATTTTGGCGAGTTCCTATTTAAAACCCATTCTAATACCATATAAAAATGTAGGACCCCGAGGCAGTGAGGTAAGGTCAGAGAGGGCCCAATTCATCATATTCTGCCTCAGCCTGACAAAATATTCCTCTAGCAACAGCTAAGCAAAGGTAGCGTCAAATGTATCGACTTCTTTACAGAGCTACTTAAAAGCTAATTTGAATTATGGTCATTGGATTATATAGAATTCTTCTTTTTTTGTTCTCACCCCATGGACATGCATGCCCCTTTTCAAAGAGGCCCAGTGCCTGAGCTCGGGCTGGTGTAGAGGCAGGGGAATTAACAGTACTAGCTTCAGCTCCAACAAAGCAGACAGGAGCCACAGGACGGCATGCTGGGGCTTTGTTTGAGGAAGTATTTCAAGCCGTCACACAAGAGGCAGCTCAGCTTTATATTTCTGCTGGTTTTGTATAACAAGGGGTTTTGAGGTGGATTATTTTTTTTGTATTTATTATGTATTACTCTGTATTATAGTCAGTATGTATAAGTGAAGTACCATTTTGATTTAGATACTTCTATAAACTAAACATACAGCCTGATTTGATAAATATTAACCTGTACCCTGAGACAGCAGCCACTAAGTTATATAAGTAGGCTTTATTTTTGCCTGAATGTTATTATGTAATGTAATGACGCTTACTAGTGTGGAGCAATGTAGAGATTAATCGTATCGGCTAGTTTTACTTTTTCATTGTGCAAGATGGTGTCTAGTTTGTATTTTTTTCAGAATAGTTTAAAGTTTAAACACTACAGTTTAATGTTCTTTGTGTAGACAAAATTGTGCCCTCAAGACCATAGTGCCATCCCTGTGATACCAAATATGAAATGCTGCAGTCATGATGTAGGGTGGTAGTGGCGGAACTAAAGTCATTGCAATGCAATGTATTAGTCTCTGATCTCAGTGCTTTTACAGTATGTCTTTTGACAAATCTAATACATTGTGATGTAATTTTATTTTACATTTTGCAATAAGCAATTAGTTTAATGTCAAGATAGCAAAATTGTCATGGATTGTGATATGAAATAGGTATACACCCATGGAGACCATCTAAACTATAACACTCAAGGAGAATATGTAGAATACTAAAAGAAACATAGTAAATTGACAAGACATTGACAAAGAGTTCCACTGGAAACGTTAGTCAGAGTTTCTTGTCGCTAGCATAGACGTTTGCACAAAGTTGTATTGAGTCTTATTTCAGATTATTTTTTCTTTCACAAATATCATTTTTTACTGACTATACTTGCACTCATCCCTGCAAGTATTTTCAAACACTTGTTTTCTATTTTGCTCTACATAAACTTGACAGAGGCTGTTGACTGGGAAATGGTACTATGCATTAAAATTCAATTCAATGCTGAATTATCTTCTGACACCAGCTTTGCTCAATTAAGTGTTCGTTGGTTGAAATGCTGTAATGTCTGTAAACACGTTTCTATAAACGGCATGCTTAATTCTGAATGTGATTAATGCTTCTATTACTGTCTTTATTGATGATGATGTACACAAACCTGGTTACTTGATATATTTAAGTCATTTTATTATAATTTATGCCTACATTACAGTAAAGAATCTTAATTCATACTTTGGACTTTTTCATTGATTGGAGAGCTACAGTATATTACATTTAATTGAAGTTTAATTTCACAATGGACATGTAAAACCAATCCTTTAGAAAACCTCTAATTTTGTACTGAGAGGGGAAGGGATTTGAGGTTCAGATATGCTTGAGAATTTGTGATGTAATATTACTAATTAAAATTGTGGTGATCTTACTGTAAAATGTAATCAATTATTCTGCTCTTTCCTTAGAGGTGGACTTTTTATGCTTAGCAGAATGTTTGTTTTTTCTACACCTTTCCTTTCATTTTGCACTTCAACTGCAAACATATAATACTTTCCCAGTGTCACTGAGAGTTTGTGCACTTCCCGTAGTGCCGAACTTGACCTGATTTAATCTTTGGGTTCAGTTATCCCATGTTATTTGTTGATCGATCTCAGATTAACTTTAGACAATTCATCACAAATGTTTAAGTGGATGGGTTGGAGTGAATTCCGAGCATGTGCTGTAATGTAATTCTTGCACCAAAAACATCGCCTTCTGCATGAGTTGCTAGATGAAAAATGAGCATTTAATTCTTCTAAACGCAGATTTTAAAATGTCATTGCTCAAAACCAACAACCAGCTCTTTGCTTTACGCAGCATGATGTATAGCTCTCTTTGGTAAAAGCCTCCAGAGCGAATTTCTATGCTGTACCACTCAGTCAATCCCAGTGTTATTGCTGAGATTGCTACTCCAAGACAGATAATTGCTAATCATTTATGATGTGTGGCACAGATTGCAAACTCGACTTTTAAAGCCTTTTGACATTAAAAGGACTGTGTTTTGAAATAAGCATGCTTCCATTTTGATGTAGTGCAATTGGTTTTGTTGGTACAGTACTATATTTTCAACAGAGTATTTTAATTCTTCTATGATTCTAAAAATATCACTTGCCAAAAGAGAGGTCACATGGACTGTAATACATACTTTTAAATCTGGTACATATTGTAGCAGTGTGTGAAATTCCCCTTTAATGACCCAACAGCAAAATTAAATCAAAATGTTACCCATGCACAGAACTGCATAAAACATAAAAGGGAATGCAATTTAACAAAAGATTTAAAAAAAAAAAACCCACCAGTTTACTGAATTAAAACAGTATCCAAAGTCAGTATTCAAAATTGCAGAATATAGTGCTCGGCCCTAATGTCACAGTTCACTTGCAAATGAAAATCCACAAAAGCAACTGAAGATCCCAGATTGCTTGTCTTGTTGGCTTTGTTTTTGCTACATTTTCGTCATGTGAAATTGGAGGAAGCGCTGTCTAACTGTACAATAGACTGATTTGGCATGCGAGAAAAAAAAAAAGAAACGCAGACTGTGATGGATAAAAAAGTGCATTGTAATACTGAAGAGATAGGCTTTGTATCAGTAAACTGATGACAGTCGGAAATCGCATGTGACGGGGTAAGTGCATTCATTTATTAAACATATATAATGGGGATTGATTTATAGTGTCATGGAGTTGACCTGACTATGGACTTATTAAATGTGACATCAGACAATCGTGTTATTTGAGATTCATTTTTTTTTCTTTTAATGCTGTAAAATATATTTTCAGGTGCAGCTTGTGAGTTGTTTAATACAGTAAACTGCTCAACTCAAACATCATCTACAGTATGTTTGGGACTGGAAATGTGCAATATTGCAAATTGCAATATACAGTATGTAAAAAGATAAATTGTTTACCCATACATAGTACTAGTCAGGACTAGGAGTAACTGGGACAGTGTAACTGTCCTCCGGTGACAAAGGAATGCATTGTGTGTGTGATTTCATGCTACAGTTTGTACAGTACCTTATTTAATATTTAAGTATGCAGGACCTGGATCTAAACAATGTGTTTCTGACTTGTCCTTCAACACAAGCTAGAGAATAATGCACCAGTTGACAGCGATTAGAAATTGTAGCCATGCATGTATATCCGTTTTTTGTTTATTTGTTCTGTGTGTTTGTGCACACTGTTGTACCAGGATGACTGAGCTGTTACTGAGAATTGAATGAAATGTCTGCTTCATATTTGAATAGCTCTTATTGCATGTCCTTAAACCTTTATTGCTTATTCAACTACTATATTTATTTCCCCAATCTCATCTCCATCCCATTTGCGTTTTATTACATTGTCGACACTAGGGTTGAGTGACTTCTCCAGGCAGGATTGTCAAAATTCATGCTGGAGTTTTTGCCTTCCTAGCAGTCTAGACCAGTTTCATGAATGTCAAACTTTTATTTTTCAATAAAATCCTTCAATAACTTATTAAAGCTTTTAGTGCCGTTTTATTTCTATGGAGAGGACGAGTGGTGAACTGTGCACTGTTCAGTTCAGTCCATTCAAAACCTTCATTTATTAACACTTAAACAGTTCCCCGTTGTCCTGGCTAAGAATGGTCAAGCTCATTCTATAATTTATAATTATTTAAGTGGGTAAGGCAGGCAAGTTTATACAATATCAAGGGAACTCTATACAGTATGTTGTACTGTACATTTGTTAGTCACTCCCACTCCCTTTTAAAAATATAAGCTACCTAGAAAGTGGATCTGTGCTGCATTCTTTCAGAACGATTGACATCAAACATTGAAAATCCTACCTCATTTTGGAAGATTTTTTGCAAAATAATAATAATAATAATAATAATAATAATAATAATAAAAACATCAAATCTTGTACTGCTCAGCAATTGGCCTGCAGTATTTGGATAACATTTCATATAGTCTGAGTTCAAGATCAGTAATCAATTCCTGTGACTTTTTATTTTTTATTTACAGCCCAATGTTAAGCCATTTACAGTGAAAAACCTTTCTGTGGTTTAGGGAAGTGTTACCGAGGTGCTAGATGTGTGTGCTGTAGTGTGAATGGTCTGGCGGGCTTGGTCTGTTTAATACCTACAAACACATCCTCTCAGACACAGGAATTTGTAACTTGTTAAAACTTGAAGGTATAGATGCTTCACTTCTTCTCTGCACTGTGATCTGTCAAATTGTATTTGGTTTCAAAGCTAAGGTTCTGGAGAACTGAATTAACCCCCACTTCTCTGTGAGTAAGGTGCACATATTCTTGCATTATGCACTGGGATTTATAAATGAATGAGTTAGTGTTTAATGATGAAACAGATTCAAACTGAGCTGTGCATTATACTGTACTGAGGGTATTTCAAAACCAAAGGTAGGGATTAACCCCTTCTGAAACTCTTAAAGGATATCCACTGAGGAATTTGGGGGAGGGAGGTGGGGACATTTAGTATTTCCTACACTTGGTGAAACTGGAGGCAGCCCGAGACTGGTTTTGTAATGTAAGATTTAAGATGTGGTCGGTATGATACAGGCCTTGTCCCAGCTCTCTGATGGAAACAGGTGCTGATACTGTAGATGCGCTTGACCGCTCTCAGCCTGTATTTACTTATGAAGGACTTCAGACTTTAGACCAATGTTGTGGCATAGCATTAGGCCTATTTACTAACAGGATGATATGACGTGGTAATTCTGTGTCAAGGGATCTGATCAATTGACTCAAATTTAAGCTAATGACATTAAGTAAGTAAGCATGTGGAATTCTGACAGGATGAGAACCTTCATGAAAAATACAGCTACTATCACATTACTGCCATATTTAATTATTCTCCTAAAGATCAGTTTGAATTCAGTAGTATTCTATGTCCTTTCAGATTACTAACTGCTTCACGCACAGTATGGTATGAGATTTTCTCCTAGCTTTCTTCTGTAGACCACAGCTTTACTGTCAACCATGCAGAAGTATGGGACGGTATTTCGTTTCATATGCTATTTTTCAAACTGAAGCATTTGCAAACCATCTGGAGTCTGATCACTTCCGGAATTGATTGCAGCCCTTCTGAATCCCTAGAGTTTACTCTATACACCTCATAAAGGCAGCTTGAGTTCTTATTTCCTATGTTTCCTTACTGGTCCTAGATTGATTCTCTAAGTTGTAGAATATGTGAGTCCAGTTTGCTTTAAAGCAGTGCAACGTATATACAGTAGTTATGTTCTATACTGTAGGGGCCCCTCTTTGGTGCAGTACAGTATTGTTTTTAAAGCTTTGTCAATGAAGCAGTATGTTATCACGAAGGCTGTTATATATCAAAACAGAAAAGTTGGTGCATATTGTAAGATTAACAAACCTGGTCATTAGGCCTACAGTAAACGTAATACTATCAAAAGGAGCCGACCTTAACCTAAAACTAAAAAAATGTAGGTCTGCTGTAGTCTGTCCCAGGTTTCTAGGTAGGGATATTCACTTTCTGTTGAAGGAAGCTGTTGGAAGCTGTCTAGGAAGTTGTTTTTTTGTAATACAAATATGCTAGAGTGCTTTGAAAAATATTTGGATAGGAGTTAAAATGATGGGTTATAGCAAACCACAGTCTTTCATCGTGCCCCTGTAATAACCCCCTCAAAGCAAAATATAATAAAAATGGTTCAGCAAAAAAATGCAGCAGGTTATGAGAAATTGTGCACAGGATCAGTCATCTGCTTTTCAGATATGAATGACTGCTATACCTTTAATTATTCCACATGCATCTTTTGTTTTACCTACCTTACCAATATGGCAGTGTGGCAGTGTGCCCCGCCCCTGTGCATATTTTTGTGTTATATGTTGTATGTATGGTCTTAATGTTGGTGTGTTGTAGTTGGTACATGGGATATAATATGGGTTATGAGCACAAGTGTTTAAAATGTATATTTGTATTTAGGCACGAGGATTGCACAGCACTTCACATGCTGGTAAAATGTTATAATATGTGAGCACGGGAATTTGCACTATATAAATTCACGTGCAGTTGTACCGAGACTCCAATTGAATGATACAACTGCATAAAAGCAGCATGTTGTCACTCACTCGGGTTGTGTGTTCGGTGAGTGAAGAATGGGTGTGGAGAAGGAGAAAACAAAGTAAGTAACAATTTATTTGACTCTCTGTGTGTGCTTGTCTATTCATCCACATTTTGTTTAGTGTGAGTCCATTTTGCTTGTCTGTTTTGGCCAACGTGCCGTTTTCTTTTAAAGTGTTTTTGTTTGTTTAAAATGTTTATTTTACAATAAACGCACTGAGTGCGCAGCGTCTCAGTTTTCACTGCCGGTACTGAGTACATGTGTACTCCTTTCTGCCCTAACGTCGTCCTACAGCCAGCTTAGTACAGTTTTGGTACAGAGCCCTACTTTGTGTTTCTTCCAAAGAGCCCCAGGATTTGGTTTTGAAGGATAAGGGTGGAGAACATTTTATCAGCCTAAGGAGTTTCTTGCTCTTATTACCATTGTTTGTGGCCAGTGTTACATCAGTTGGTTTTTATAGCTATGAAAACTTCATGTCTGATGGTACGATAGGGTTTGGTCAGATACATGTATAATCATCTCTTCTCTTTTTATATTGAATAATGCATGATTGAAGTAAGATCATTTAATGCAGACTTGTCTGTTTTTCTGCAACTGTGTTAAAATCCATGCTTCTGATGTGAATGTATTCTATTTCATATGGAAATAACTTTTTCAATATACTGTGCAATAATCATTGATATATTTTGAGGCATTTGTTAATTTAATGCTTTCTTCATCTCCAAACCAGGTTTAGTACAGTGTGAAAGCCACATTATTAATTTAAAGAAGACCCTCTGAGGGCTTCTTAATCAGCACACTGTAACCACCTCCACGTCTTAGATTTTTTAAAAACTGTGCTGTTTCCAGTGCACATGAATACACTCTGAGCTTTGAATGTGGTATTACTGTGTGTACTGCAGTGCCCCTGTAGTAGACCAATCTCCTAACACGTTGCACTGTGACATAGGGTCAGTTGGTCTGCATATGGGTTCATAGGGTCAGATGTTTGTGGTGGAGGGGCCGGTGGGAGGGATTGTAATTCAAGACTTTCATTTATTATTGATATTGTTTTTTAAAAAAAAACTAAAAAAAAAACTAAAAAAAAAAAGTATTATTGAGCTAGAGCTTGGCATTTTCTTTTTATTTATTTATTTTTTTAAATTTATTTTTACAAAGGAATCAAAACATTTTCTTTCCCAGTTGCAGAATATACTTTCCAGATCTTAGCGATGTGTAACGTCGAACTGACACAACTGAGTGAAATCAACACAGGAGTCAATATCTTTAAGTGCCTGTTAGGGCTGGAGCCTGTGAATTAGACCTACGTACTGTAGCATCTTGAAGAAACGCTTTGAGATTGAGAATGTGTGCTCTTCACATCCACACGTGAAAATTATACTCCTGTGCTGCAAATCTGCAGAGACTAAAAAAACATAACCCTGGCATGGGGGAAATATGCAGATGGCCATGTAGCTCTACTGAAATTGTTTAATACAAATCTTGTCCATTCAAGCTTTTAGTACAATTACCATTTCAAATGACTGTAGTAGCTTGCTGTGGTTGAAGTTATGCCATTAAATTACCCTCCTTTAAACATGTGCACTTTATATATACTGTACAGGCCTCATTCACTTTAACCTCCATAATAGTACAGCTGCTGTTCTCTAATCAAATTGTCACATTCAGGCCTGTTGTAAAGATTTGACAATCCAATTGGACCGTACAAGGTGCTAATTGGATCCCAGGTTTGAGGCAAACTTGTTATGCATGCAGAGATTCAAATTGGGGATCTTTTCCTGTGATGGTGTGGGGTCTATTGATATGATCTATTCCTAATGCTAGTAGATCCTAATAGCAGCGTCCTGAAACTTAGAAACTTGCATTTAAAAAGCCCCAATGAGTTTTACTTTAGGGTCATGAGGTCTGATTTGTTAAGTAAGCAGTTTTCTGTATAGCCTGGTCTGTAACTGGCAGTCCAGTTCTACATGTGGCATTCAAATGAGTGAGTCATTTCAATAGAAGTGGAGAAGAACAGTATCTGCAGTTTGGCAGCTCTGCTATCGGTTCTATAAAGGATCCTACATAAATCATGTCATAAGTACTGTAGCTGCAGCAAATGCCAGCCAGAATTGTGAATTGATAACCTTGAAATCAAAGTGTTAGTGTAGATGCGTAATATACAGCAGACTGAAAGAGCTGAAGACACACACACGCTGTTCTATATAAACACCCTGTTTTTATATGGCACAAAAACTAACCTAAAAAAAACAAAAACACTAAAGCTATTGTGAAAGCAGTAGGTGGTTTAGAAAAGGGTCTTGCCTGTGTGTTACTGTGCACACTTTTTTGGCATTTGACAGCTGTGAAACCATTATAAAATGTAAGCACCTTGGGCAATGTAATAGAATTCAAAATTGGAAGTGTATACTTCTTAATGCTTGGCAGTCAGTCCCAGCATTATAAGTATACACATCTCGCACCTTTTGTGTTTTAAGCATCTGCCCCCCCCCTTTTTTTTTTTCTTTGCCCACAAAAATGCATTTATATCAATACATTTGATTCAGTTTTATTCAGTCAGTCAAATGGTTCTGGAAAGAGATTTTTTTTTTTAGGCAGAGGTGAGAATATTTAGCATGATCCTCTGTGTGCATGTGTGCGGGGGAAATATCAAATGTTATCCAATCAAGATAATTTCCTTTCGTCAACATCAAAGTTAATGTTGTCATCTGTAAAACCAAACCAGTTACATTTGCTTAATTGTTTAAAGAGGAGTAAGAAGGGTATGTGATGCATTGGAAGGCATAGTGCAGACCTTTGTCCCTCATTAGTTAAGCTTTTTTCATGAAGAATGTGTTTTGTCTCCCCATCATATATCCGATTTAGTAAGGTGGCCATTTGACTTAATTAGAAACCAAGAAAACCTGAGTTATCTGAAGCATTCATATCATCCATCGCCACTTACAGTACAGATATTCACTGCAACATTAGCTATGTGAAAAACCCAATTTATTCCAACAAAATATGTGTCCGAGGAACACAGGTAGCGATGTCATCCTTTATTCTGATTTAAACTTGTCGTTAGTCTCCACAGCCGTATCCTCCAGTTCCCTCGCAGTCTACAGCATTTTATTCAGCATTCAGTTTCTTCTATGCAATTTCAACTCAATTTTCAAAGGGGGCACCTGCAGCTGTTTCTAATGAGGGGAACCATTTATCAGAAATAAAAAGATGCAGGCAAACTTCTCTTTAGCAAATCTGGATTACTGGCAGCTTTTTTTTAGATTTACTACTGTAGTTTTAGAAAATAATATTTTTTTAAAAAAAGGTAATATAAAATAATGCAATAATGACATTAAAAGAGTGGAATTCTGCAGTATAGCAGGCTGAATTACATTATTGTAATAGCTTCAAATGAGCTGTCTGTGTAACGATGCTATCTGTTTCATTGAGAGAGTTTAATGCAAAACCCTGTCAATTAGAAGACCAAAATACATTTCCAGTAATCTTTCCGTTTCTGTTTTCCTTTTTGGATTGATGTGGCGATATATAGAAGTTACTAACTGCCTGTCAGATCACGTTGCTGCATATGACAGATCTCTGGGGCTGAGAGGGTTAAATCTACTTCACACTGAGCTGAATAGAAACTGTAAATCTGATTAGACTTGGAGCTGTTGATGTGTCACAACTTGATCTGAAGCCTATCTGCCAGAGCACAGGCCTTGCCTCTTGCTGGAACTCTGCTCTTTCTGCAGTCATTTAGTAAAGGGGGTTGCTGCTGTGTTGCTTAGCTGTGCTGTGTATTATTTTAAAGAGGGCAGGGGTGAGAAGGGGGATTGCAGGTGTTCCCACTTGACAGACCCAGGGATTTAGAATGACCTCACGTTAGTCGTTCCAAGTGTAATTTACACATTTCCAGACCCCAGATAATGTGTTTCCAGGTGAGGTATGTGATGGAAACTTTGCTTACCCTGAATTAATATATAGTATAATCTTACCCAAGTCCCTCGACACTATCTGGACATATTGTTCCAGCTCGCTTCGTGTTTCTTGTGCCCAAAGGATACATTCAATTCTATACACAGACAATACAATGCTTACATGACACACTGAAGGATGAGGGAATGTAATATTCATCACCCTGTTCTCGCATTGGTTTGGGGCTTTTTTTTCACAGTGTGTGTTGGGAAAGATATGGATGATGTACTGTATTGCTGAGCTTGTATAAATCTTTTGCATGAGACATTCTGTACTGTATCTTGCGAGAGAGATGGCTTAGGGTGATCTTCCTCATTGTTAAACTGCATTTTGTATGTGAACAGGCTTTCTATTCCCTCTAAAACACCTAGACTTTAAATTGCTATAATAAATTAGTGGCACAATACTCAAGGGTATTGTTTTATTTTTTTAAAGCCGGTTAACAGCAGCAAAAATACTGGTAGTGTCGTTAGAACAGAAAAGGTGCAGATTGTTTTGTGCTATCCCTTGAAGTTTGTGCATACTGTTTCTTACCGTTTTGCATTTGTTTCCTTGCTGTGATCGAAGATCTATGAACAAACTATCGATTTGAAGAATTTTATTATTCACAGATTTGCCTACACTCACTTTTCAGATTTACAGACCTGAGGCTTTTTCATCTTGTTAAAGGTTGCTTGCTGGAATCTGCACTGTTGAAGACAAGGGTGATTCTCTGGCTGTAACCCTCGGATAACGGTGCTGTACTGCAGGCAAGAGGTTTCCCACTTGGGGTCTGGGTAGGGTTGCCACCTGGCCCCATAATTCCGGAACACTTTGGGACGGGACGTGGTCTTTAAGTTGCCCTTAAACTGAAAGCAATAAACACGTGAATTGAGCACTAAGCACTTGCTTAATTTATACTGCTTCTTAATTATCCGAATCATTTTGATAATACAAATCTTACAAAATAAAAAAAAGCATCTTGAATAAACATGTGTGTAGGTTTATTCAAGATATTTATTTTTATTTTGTACAAAATTATATTTCAGTTCACAATATTTAAAAGATGCTATTTATATCCTATT
>NC_054545.1:27214638-27264638 GCF_017654505.1 Polyodon spathula
GAAGTTTTGAAAAACAGAGATAAGAACTAAGGTTTCTAAATAAGTGGTTGGCCGGAGTGTGAAGGTATAGAGGCTTCTGTACTCTGTAATGAGACTCTTCAGGACGCATGGCTTTCCACTTAACTTTGTGAAACAGGAGCAATTGTAGATCATGCTTATCAGCCCAAGCAGCTACTAGAGATAGTAAGGCTTCCTCTAAAGAAATCAAAGAACACTCAAAGAAAATGAAAAGGTAGTTAAGCCTCTGTCTAAACTGAATGGCATTTAAGAGATATCCACTTCTGAATGAATCCAAAAATTGTTTAATTGAGAGGGGGATGGGGGGGGGGGGGGGGGGGGGGGTGAAATTTCAGGTCATTTTGTGGTTGGATTAATAAACAGAAACTATGGTTTAAATATGGTTGACCTAGCTTATCTTGTAGCGTAGACTTTAATATAATGGCAAGAAAAATAAAAAATCATATTAATGGCTTAAAACCAAAAAAAAAAAACAGCTTTATTTTGTTCCATGAGAACATCCAGTGAACCCATTGTAGAGGAGTGGTATTTGTATTCTAACTGAAGGGTGGATCAGTAAGTCATGGTGAATAAACCAGTGTGGCAGGAATCTAGCTCATTGTGAAAGTAAGGAGGAATGCTGAACCAAGAGAAATCAAGCATGAGAGGAATGGAAATCTTCTGAATGGAAAATGAAGTAACAACCACATACACACAAACATGCTTACTCTCTTTATTCTAAATAACTAAGCAATAGTTTTAGGTACAAATACAGAAATATACTACTGTAAAAGGGGGGGGGGGGGTCGCAAACATTTCTGGAACAAAATTAGTTTTTTGTGTGTGATTCGCCAAATATTACATTGTAAATATGTATGGCTTTATATTATATAGCTTTTATTGTTTTCAAACACATGGGGTTGCCAAGAGTGGTTGGAAATATAAGAATAATGATCGAATGACAAATGCATAATTGAACTGTAATCGGTCAATTATATGGTAATTACAATTACACAGGTGTGCCAAAAATTCAATGATAATTAGCATACATTGACATTGCAATTAATTCCACATTGCCCAATTAGAATCGTAATTGACCACAGGTCTGCTGTAAATGTGGGAGGTAATTGAACAGAAAACTCTATCTTTATGATTGTGCAAATCTTTTTATAATTTTAAAGAAAATAGTTGTTTTGCTTTGTTTTTAATCATTAAGACAATAGCTACAAATGCATGGCCTCCAATTTGCTTTTCAATGGATTAGACTTTTTGGTCCTACAAGTGTTTTAAATGTGTTTTTTTTTATTTTAAATCAGCTGTTCCTATTTTTTTTCAGTGTTCATTTCATCTGACCATTTGTTACTTCCCTTTACAGGTATTAGTACACAATATGATAGAAATCATTACGTCGCAAAGACAGACAAATGCATTTATATTGCTGATAATCAACAGATGAACTGTTGTCTTTTCCATTTGTGGTGGGGTGGGTGACGATGCTTCCTTATAACCAGCGATCGTAACAGTAATAATATATAAAAAATATGTCTTAAGTGGTGGGCATGGTGATAATAAACCCCTATCAATCTCATTTATCACTTCCCATCTCCGTAATGGAATATGGGCCTTTGTGTGGCTTGAGAGCACACATTTTCAGCATGCTTTCTGTAGCACCACCGTATTCAATCATACAGTAGTTGTAAGGAGGTTTTATTGTGTTCTAAAAGGATTTGATTTTAGTATTGGTCCAGAATGAAGGTGGTTGTTTTAGTTTTATTTGAAAGAACAATCAGTTGAAGTTAGGGTTCAACAGGGTCAAGTAAAATACTGTGTTTTTCACAAAGCACAAATTCGTTTTTATAACACTAGCTCCTGTTTTGAGAAAGGTACTCAGTAGTTTAGTAGTTTAAAATGATAATAGTAGTCAGTAAAATAATAAAACCTAAAGCCTAGGATACATAAAGGGGCTCTTGAAAATTGGTCTCCTCTTTGTTTTTTAACACAAGATTAAACCAGCTAGGGTAATAGCAAAACGACCATTCAGGTCTAGAATAAGGACTTTTCATTAAAGTTATATGACGTGTGGAAAAGCCAGAAAATAGATAGATTATCATCATCTACTCTGCAGTAGTTGCCAGGCTTGGGTATTAAAGCAGTGGTGTTCGTAGATTTCAAAAGGAACCCTTTTAAAAGAAACCATGTCATTTGATATGACACATCCACATTGGTGAAGATTGTATAAAAAAAAAGTTGTGGCGACTAAAAATAATGGAAAACATTGTGTTATACTGTGGTAGAAAAAAAGTAATAAATTGCAGCCTGTAATCTACTGTACACTTTCACTCTAAAAGGTTAAAGTGTTGAATATAAGAAGCCCCACGTGTAAAACTGCTAACCTCAGTTTTAACCAAGTGTCATAGCTTAGAAATACTTTGAACACTAGAGTCCCTGTAGTCCAAAAATAAAACTGTGACGTTACTAACAGTGGGCTCTAAGTAGGTAAAGAACCTGACCTTTTAAAACTGGAATGGACTTCCTCAATCCCTCCATGTTTTACAGCTCCCACAGTCTCTCTTCTTCTTTTTTTTTTTTTAAACTCTCAAAATAGAAACATTATTACTGTGTAAAACTGGCAATGGTGCAATAAAAAGCCCACACTCGCACAAATAAATCAGTTTGGTCTGAATCATAGTATGCCTAATCTAATGAGATATAATAAAAGTAAATGCTGCAGTGCTGTATCTGTATAAAAAAAATGGGAATGCTTGAATTCTTTATGCTCAAGGAGCAGTTGGCGAAATTTTGATAGGGATAATGTGTCAATCACAGATATCTCTCTCGCTCTCTCATCTCATATATATATATATATATATATATATATATATATATATATATATATATATATATATATATTGTATGTATGTATGTATATATGTATATATATATATATATATATATATATATATATATATATATATATATATAATATATATATATGGATGAAGGCTAGATTTGCATCCTGAGCAGTTCGAAAAAAGGCATAATACTGCAGTAGTGACGTCAAAATGGCATATTCGTCTAGAATACGATACTTGATCTTTGACCCATATTTGACTTAACAACACCCACAATTTGTGGTTTTTAGGCACTTCTAACAAATCTGTCTGAAGATTTGCAATCATCCTCCACCAAAGGCAGCACCAACCAAGCGAACCAGACAAATAATCTTCGACTCTGACAACGACTAAAAAAATGAAATAAAAAGCATACCCCATTGAAACACCTTTTTCTTGAAAATACGTTATTTTTGCAGGTCATTATCTACCCAGTTTAATTCGCCGTTCCTGAATTATCAAAAAGAAAATTATATTTAAGATTCTTTAATATTGACTTAATATATGTTATTATTGATTAAATTCACTAGCAATTTGAACCTTAACACCCATTTATTGTCTTTTTTTTTTAAATCACAGATAATATCCATATTATAAAAAAATAATAGATGGGCTTCAATGAGTTAAAGGAAAATAATTCCATCTCTGGTTTCTGACAGTTTTTAAACTACTCGACCTAACTGGCTCATGATTTATGATGTCACATAAACCCTAGATTGTATTAACTGAATTCTCTCTTTATCTTCTCTGTCTCTCTCCTCTATCCATCCATCCATCCAACCCAACCCAGCCCAATGTAACTGCCAACACTGTTGTCTGCTCTTTTAATGCCCCGATATAAAATCATACTGTGTTTTGTATTTGCTCTTATTAGGGCTGAAGTCATTGTATTTTGTATCTTGCTCTTAATTGTACTGTAATTCCTGATATGTATGTTTTGTATACAACTGTAAGTCACCCTGGGTAAGGGTGTCTGCCAATAAATAAATAATAGTATAATATACTGTGTATGTATGTATGTATGTATTTGCCCTGGCTCTGACCCAACACGTCTTATGATTTTACTTGATAGAAGTCAACAGCATGTTCAGGGTGTGCTACATTTCCAGAATACCATTCCCTTTAAGCTGTGTGAACCTAACCATTTTAATGAGGGCCTTTGAGGACGTTTTATGGATGAGCTTGTGCCTATACAATGGGGAAATTCCATTTTGTACAATAACTGCCTGTAAGTAAACAAATTGAATTAAAAAAAAAAAAACAAGTTCAACAAATAATGTGCAAAGAATTTAAAAAATAACCCATGCCCCAATTGTAAAAGTGCAGCTTTAGAGTATAGGAGTCATCTGCTAAGAACGAGACTGGAGTGTTGAGCTGTTTTCTGTCTTTCATTAATAAAGATAATTAGAAAATGAATGCCAAGAGTTTGCAGCTGTGCCACTTTTTAAAATGCTTAAAAAAGAGCCATGATTACAGCCATGAATCTATTTGGATAAGTCTCTACCAGCTTTGCACATCTGGACACTGCAATTTTTGCCCATTCTTCTTTGCAAAATTGCTCAAGCTCCGTCAAGTTGGATGGGGACCTTTGGTGAACAGCAATTTTCAACTCTTTCCACATATTCTCAATTGGATTGAGGTCCAGTCTTTGACTGGGCCACTCCAGGACATTGATCTTTTTGTTTTTAAGCCACCCCAGTGTGGCTTTGGCTGTATGTTTGGGGTCATTGTCCTGCTGGAAGATGAATCTTCTCCCAAGTCCCAGGTCTCTTGCAGACTTCAGCAGGTTTTCCTCCAGGATTTCTCTGCTGTACTTTGCTGCATCCATTTTGCCCTCTATCTTCACAAGCTTTCCAGGCCCTGACGCAGAGAAGCATCCCCATGGCATGATGCTGCCACCACCATGCTTCACGGTAGGGATGGTGTTCTCAGGATGATGTGTGGTGTTAGGCTTGTGCCAAACATAGCGCTTAGCATTGAGGCCAAAAAGCTCTATTTTGTTCTCATCGGACCATGGAATCTTCATCCACTTGGTCTTAGAGTCTCCCACTTGCCTTCAGGTGATGTGAGTTTTTTTCAACAATGGCTTTGTTTTTGCCACTCACCCATAAAGGCCAGTTTTGTGAAGCACCCGGGCTATTGTTGCCATATGCACAGAGTCTCCCAGCTCAGTCATGGAAGACTGTAACTCCTTTAGAGTTGCCATAGGCCTCTTGGTGGCACCTCTGACTAGTGCCTTTCTCGCCCGGATACTCGGTTTTTGATGACGGCCTGTTCTAGACAGATTCACAGTTGTGCCATATTCTCTCCATTTCATAATAATGGACTTAACTGTGCTCCGGGGGATATTCAGTGCCTTGGAAATGTTCTTATAGCCTACCCCTGATTGGTGCTTTTGCAGAACCTTGTTCCAGATTTGCTTTGAATGTTCCTTCACTTTTTAAAATGCTTAAAAAAGAGCTTCCCAGCAGTAATCACATATAGAATTGGAATATAAACATTGAGGCTGAATACATACATTGCAGCCAAACAAAAAACAAATACTGCCTTCTGGAATATATTATAGCTTTGTACTTTCGGTAAAAAGAGGAGGAGAAAAGACTGGAACCTGCTGCTATGGGCACCCTGCTGTTTTATAATCCAGATTGACTGTAACCCATAGAGCAAATTACTTCAAATCTTTGCTAAGCAATCGGAGGAAACCTTTATAGCTGATTAGCAATTCACAGTCCGTTGAGGAGCAGTTGGCTGTGGTAGTGCTTCATTTGCATCCTATTTGGAGTGCCAGTCTCTTCGGCATCTGTGGTAGTGCTTCTTAATTTGCATCCTATAAAATATGAAGTGGAGTTTTTTTTTTTTTTTTAAACAAAACACTGAAGCAGTAAGAGGTCGCTGTATATTGTTTTATTTTTAATTCAGTAGTATGAGTCTTATTTGCTGTGAAGTTTGTATAATAATAAATAACAAATACATATCAGCAATATTAACAAATTAATAATTTTAGTGAACGTTTCTGTAGTGTCACGTCGTACGTTATTACATTTACTACACTACTGTAATAGTACACACTTTACTGCTGTATTTCACAGCTTTCACTGTTATTAATTAGCATTATTTTTCAGTCTTCTGTCCCTGTGACATTGCAGTTACCAAACTGTAAACAAAACGTGGCATCTCAGTTGCGTAACGGCTGCTACTGTAAACCTTGTGTTAATATTTACCATGTTATAGGCCTACGTGTTTTGTGTTTTGCCATCTAAACAATCTGTCACAGCAGGCCAATAGAGTCAGAGTGTTTTAAATAGTACTATTGTTAGCCTTGGCCCTTGGTACTGCCCTAGCCCATTATCATGTGTTTAGCTGAAGAGCCTGGGGGTAAAAGCCCCCAGGAGGCACTGCCAGTCTCTTATCTCAAACACACCAGACACTTACCCACTGTTCCCGACCCCTCCCCTGCAGTAGACGGACAGTTGCCTCCTCAGCTGAAACACTGATAATCCACTCACACATAGCATGGGGCAGGGAGGCCTTTGCAAGTTCTCCATGTGGGGCAGGTTAGTGCTTTTAAAGAAGGTGGATTTGATATTAGACAATGGTTGTTGTGAATGCTTGCCTCTCATAGGTTTGTAACCATTCCCAAACTGCATAGTGTTAGGCCTAAATCCCTGCCTGGCTAGCCATATAGCAGGCAGGAGCATGCCTGTGTGTCAGCTGCATCGCTGTTTACCAGCAATTTTAAACAGTGTAAACCTTGCTTCCTGTATGAAGACTGCTTTTCTTGTGTATCTGAAATATGTTGGGGAATAAATCTGAACCGTTGTTATTTGAAACTGCTAATTCTGGATAGAAGACAGCTGGAAATATCCCTGAATTAAAACACAGAAATTCAATGGTGCTCTGAACTTATGTACAGTGGCTCTCAAAAGTATTCGCCCCCCTTGAACTTTTCCACATTTTATTGTGTTACAACATGGAATCAAAATGGATTTAATTAAGAGTTTTCGCCACTGATCAACACAAAAATAGTCCATACTGTCAAAGTGAAAAATCTACAAATTGTTCTAAATTAATTACAAATACAAAACAGAACATAATTGATTGCATGAGTATTCGCCCCCTTGAGTCAATATTTGGATTGGCACCTTTGGCAGCAATTACAGCCATGAGTCTATTTGGATAAGTCTCTACCAGCTTTGCACATCTGGACACTGCAATTTTTGCCCATTCTTCTTTGCAAAATTGCTCAAGCTCCGTCAAGTTGGATGGGGACCTTTGGTGAACAGCAATTTTCAACTCTTTTCACATATTCTCAATTGGATTGAGGTCCAGTCTTTGACTGGGCCACTCCAGGACATTGATCTTTTTGTTTTTAAGCCACCCCAGTGTGGCTTTGGTTTTGTGAAGCAGCCGGGCTATTGTTGCCGTATGCACAGTGTCTCCCAGCTCGGCCATGGAAGACTGTAACTCCTTTAGAGTTGCAATAGGCCTCTTGGTGGCCTGTCTGACTAGTGCCCTTCTCGCCCGGATACTCGGTTTTTGAGGACGGCCTGTTCTAGACAGATTCACAGTTGTGCCATATTCTCTCCGTTTCTTAATAATGGACTTTACTGTGCTCCGGGGAATATGCAGTGCCTTGGAAATGTTCTTCTATCCTACCCCTGATTGGTGCTTTTGCAGAACCTTATTCCAGATTTGCTTTGAATGTTCCTTCATCTTCATGATGTAGTTTTTGTTAGGAAATGTACTAACCAACTGTGAGACCTCCCAGAGACAGGTGTATTTAACGTGAAATCATGTGAAACACCTTAATTGCACACAGGTGGACTCCGTTCAACCAATTATGTGACTTCTAAAGACGATTGGTTGCACCAGAGCTTATTTAGGTGTGTCATAGCAAAGGGGTTGAATACTTATGCAATCAATTATTTTCTGTTTTATATTTGTAATTCATTTAGAACAATTTGTAGATTTTATTTTTCACTTTGACATTATGGACTTTTTTGTGTTGATCAGTGGCAAAAAACCCTAATTAAATCCATTTTGATTCCATGTTGTAACATAATAAAATGTGGAAAAGTCCAAGAGGGGTGAATACTTTTGAGAGCCACTGTAAAATGAGTTCGTTTCTGTAGCACTCTGGCCAGTAATCCTGAAGATAACAAGCATTAAATTATATATCTATTGAATTCCAAGCTGTGCCTTTAAAACAGCAAAAGTGTAGTGTAGTGCTAGTGTAGTCAGACCAGGGTCATGACTTTAATGAACAGCCTGTTTTAAAAGCTTGTCTTTGTCTATTTGTGCATTTGCACTGGTCCAGATAAACAGGATTATGGATTTAGGATTACGGTTCCATGACCTTCCAAGATTATAAGAGTTTGGAGTGCAATTCTGTTTTTCAATCTCTTCTTTAACTGAGCTCGGAGTTCGGTAGTATTTTATGGACTGCACATGTTTTAAGTTTACAGTACCTAGGTGTACCTGCTGTATGTATGTGTGTTTGTTCTGTTTTTCAGTGTGAACACAAACAGAAAGGTGATTTGATATGGTTAATGATTTTCTATTAACTTGATTAAGATCAGCATCCTGAAATGTGTTTATTCCAATTTTGTATTCCCTTTCAATATTAAAATCAGTTCCAAAAGTAAAAAAAAAAGTTTCTTTATTTCATTGTTTTATTTTTTATTTAATCCATCCCATCTAAAACTCAAGTGTGGTCTTGCATCTGAGCAAGTAGTGTTGTCATGGAAAGAATTGCTACTGTGGCGTTGCCATGGAGAATGTGTTGTTGCTATGGTGTTGCCTTGGATATGGAGGGACATCATTTATAACTGTTGGCGTGTTGGCAGGAGAGGAAATTGCAGCTTGATACAAATTTTACTGTTTCCAAGTTTATTTATAGAAGAAAAGAATGTATCCCCCTTCACAAAAAATGCTACTGAACAATTAATCTTCCCAGGATGCAACCCTGTATGTAGTTATTTGGCTTGCCTTTACTGTAAACTCTGTTTGTTCAGCATGGCTGGACTCTACAAAACACCATTATTAAATGTACAGTAGTTGCTTTCAGAACTGTCAGATTTGTATTTGGGCTGCAGAAGACTGTCTTTATTAAGCAGAGCAGTAACAATTGTTTCTTCCAACATATTGTAATCTGTTTGGGATATAGAATTCATAGTTTTAGTGTTATGTGTAATATCTACAGTAAGTTACTCTCCATATTGCATTAAGTGGAATGTCTCATGAAACACAACAAAATATCGCCTGTACTGTTCCAATAAACAGATGTACATACTGCACACACATGTTTTATGATGTACAAGTGCCTGCGGCCATACCAGTCTGATGACGTTCTGCCTGTTGAAGCAAAGCATCATTTAAATTGTTTGAGTCAGGGCATGAGCTGCATACAGTACAAACTTAATTTAAGGTGGGATTTCTCTCAGGTAGAGAGTTTTATTTTCTATCCTTGTCTAACATAACTTGAAGATGTTCAGTATTGCACCGTAGGCAGCTGTACTTCATAAAGAGTATTGTTATGAAAACCAAAGGGCTATTAAAGTAATGATTACAGTGTGACAACGTCTTTCATATTTTTGGTGGGCGCTTATTACAAAAGGGCCAAGAAGGCAGGGATGTTAGTTGTGGCCAAGGTCCTGACAGCTCCTGTAGAGTTTCCTCTGGCTTTGTTTCACTTGATCACTTTTTCTGAATGGCAAAAAAAAAGCCACTTTTGCATATAAAAACTATGTTTTACTGCATCATCATTCACACTGGTGTTGCTTTAAAATAAGCTGCTTTCAGGAGACATAACAGCTGATCATCACTTGTGAGACAGAGCACTCTCCATTGCTTTACACACAGCCCTATTTCCGCCTGTTTTTCACTGTTTTGCTTTATGTTTGTGTGACAGGGTATCTGCCACTTGCGTGGGTATGCCTATGAGTGAGTGGAGAGACACAGAATTGATGCGTTTGACACGCCCCACAGGCGCACAGGATCTATTAACATATAACAACGAAAACAAACAGACCATGTGACATTACCAGCGATGGTAACGCACAGAGGATGCATACAGCAAGCTGTACAAAAGAAAAATAAAACACAGTACAAAAACTACAAATAAAAAGTGCCATAAAAACGGCTAGCACTACTCCCCCAAACAGGAGGTCCCTCTGGAATCCAATTCTCCATTATGTAGGCAGTTGTTGCCTGAATCTAAGCTCTGTTCCTACCCTGCCCCGGTATACACATGACTGCCAGCAGTTGCAGTTTCTTATTGTGTGAATGCTGGAACCCTGTCCCTGGTTAACCCATGCAATAGTCAGCAGTTCTCTCCAGTGGGATTCCAAACCTCAGTAGCCCTGAGTCTCCTGGCCTTGCAGCAGCCTCAACCAGTCTTGGATGGATGTTTTCAAGGAAGTGGACACTCAGCTGGGACACGCCCACCTACTGGTCAGGGATTAGCAGAACCAATCGCTTACTGCCTTTCCCCTCAACCAAACACAGCAGACAGCAAGTCCCAAACCTAGCGCCCGCTAGCAAACAAATAATTAAACAATTATAAAAACACACAAACAAACAAACACATTTTCACGTTCAGGGGTCCCCTGCTACAGTATGTTTAACTACTGTGTAGTTTATACTGAATGCATGTAACATATCAAATGAAAGGCCACAAATGTTGCAAAAAATAAATAAAAAAAAAACACTGTTTTCCAAAATTTCATATTTATTTATTTATTTATTTAGTAATCCTAGGTGGCTTAAAAAAAAAAAAAAAAACAAAACAGTGCACCACTAAACAGGTAGTCATAGTTGTGGCTAAGATCACTGCATACACACACTGAATACGTCTTTGGAAAGCCCCAGGTCTGTACTTTTAAACAAGCCAGGTAAGTGAGTTTTACAGCGCCTGAGTAATGTGTGATGGCCCTTTGCTTTCACCCCATAATGAATGGGGCTGAGATTTAAAAGTTAGTAAAGCAAAAGTCACTGCTTGCAAAACAACACCTAGATAGACATAATACCGTTTTTTTTTGTTGTTGTTTTTTCCAAAACTGTTTGCTTATAGTGCTGTGTACTGAGTTTTTATAGTGCTTAAATATAGCGGCCAAAAATCCAGTCTCACGGCACTTAAAGTATCCAGCGCTACTTTTTTTATTTATTTATTTTAACCAGAACTGCTCTGCTTGTTGTATCTTTTCAGGCATTTTAAATTGGGTGAAAAATACAGCCGATTGGTGTCTTAAAATATCTCTGCAGGATTTTCTTGCACTGAAAATTGTAGATATGCAGGAGCAAGATGGAAAATGCGCAATTCCCGCGATCCCGCTCTAAAATTCAAGCCCTGAGACTGTTGCAGGTATTTAATCGTATACAAAAATATCTGTAGAGTGCATTTAGTGGGGCACTGTGAACACCTTAGTCCTAAGCTGAAGTTCACCCCGGCCTGCTATCCAGTCTTGGCCAATCCGCAAAGAAGACATTGTGACAGTGTAATTGTTTTATGTGGTGCATTTGTGATATGGACTGGCGGTCATATCTGTATTTGATCCCAGGCTTTTTCATGTGAAAATCTAGTACATCACATTATGATGTGTTATGCAACCTAACTTAGAAAAATGAATAAAGTAGAGGAGTGTTCCTCCGAACGAAGCATCACCGATGCTTGTGCTGAAAATTCTTTCCATTCCCCACACTGTTCTGAGAGGTACATGGGAAGCCATCTTGAGGCAGGGAATGTCATTTAAAAGTAAAAAATAAAGTGGTCAAAATGTAAAAAAAAAAAAAAAAAAAAAAAATTAAATACAGACACCTTACGTAAACAGTTGTAGCAACACATGGGAACATAAAATAAAAAGGTCCTTATGTGCCCTTTTAATACTTTCTGCAAATGCGGTACTGTACATCGTATTAATAACCCTTGACTTTCTTTCAAAACCAAAGTTCTAGGTAGAGCAAGGAGAGTGAAAAAAAAAAAGTAAATTTAGAATGGAACAATCTGCCAAAAAATCTCATCAATATTTATTTCTTTTGTTTTAGATCACTGAGAAGTTTGTAGGAAAATGCCTAGGCAATGACCTGCAGTGATAGCACCAAGTTTGTGTCTCCTTCTCAAGTCTGCTCCTTGCTTCAGCAGCTACAAGCAGATAACCACCCTACAAACTCTTCTACAAAATCTGCAAGGAAATCCAGAACTTAGGGGGGGAAATACAAAACAAAAACCGCTCAAGTGGATGATTGGGTGCTCCGATGCAAAACCCACAACCTGTCTGCAATGGTGACATGAAAAGGCCCGGTGTGCTGAATTTTCAAATTTTTAACAGTTGTTTTTATTGAGTTTATTTTTTAAAAGACAAGACTTCCTCAAAGGAAAAGAAAAAATGCATTTGTGTGGGAGAGTGCGGCGGGCTTTTCGACAGCCGACGCTGCAGACGAGTCTGCTGCTGCTCTTCGCCTTCTGTATGGTTAGCGTCTTCATCTCCGCCTACTTCCTGTACGGTGTGAAGCGGGAGTTGGAGCCAGCTGGAGACGTGCCGGCCCCAGACTGCGATGACCCCAAGGTGACCCCATCACGCTTGCTCCCCCTAAAGACCCTCAAGCAAGTGGACTCCTCTCGGGCAGATCCTGTGGTGTTGGTGTTTGTGGAGAGTCTGTACTCCCAGCTGGGTCAGGAGATTGTGGCTATCCTCGAGTCCAGCAGGTTTAAATACCAGACAGAGATTGCACCTGGAAAGGGTGACATGCCTACCCTCACAGACACAGACAGAGGCAGATTTGCCCTCATCATATACGAAAACATTCTCAAGTACGTGAACCTGGACGCCTGGAACCGAGAACTACTGGACAAGTACTGTGTGGAGTATGGTGTTGGAATCATTGGCTTCTTTAAGGTATGGTATAGCATCTTGTACTACACTAGTGTTCAGGGATCAACAGGTAGCATTGAGTAACATGTCTGTATTCGATTTTGTTGAGTGAATCTTGAGTTCTTTGAAATCCAACAATGGAATGTCAGGGTTGAAATGCAGATTACACAGTGTTGCATAGCAGCTGCAGAGCTTGATCTCCGAATTCAGTTATTTACAATATTACCATAGTTATTGTCCGTATTACATAAAGTGAATATTCCATGACCGTTCATGGAGTGCTATAGTTATTTCACTCATACTCTTAGGGGCTTGTTGGATATTTACTTAAGCCCTCCTCATTTGTAGAATAACAGATAACTCCACTGATATATCATCTCTATACCTGATTTCTGCAGTAGGATCTGTACTGAAATTGCAATTAAATCAGTAATTCACATAATAACTAGTCAGGCTGTTGAGTGCCATGCTTGTTATTCTTTGTTTTCGAATGCCTGAGAACCACTGTGTTTTTAACGTTTTAAATGCAACCATTTCACTTCTTTCCCACACTTTCTGTGCTGCTTGTAAGCCACACCCCCCCCCCCTCCCTTTCTGGCCACCTAAAGCCCCCTTTCACTTTTCATTTTGAAGTGGATCGTTTATAATGGAGTTGAAACTACAAGGCTAAAGTCAAGTAGATACTCATTGGGATTATGTGGAAGGCATTTGTTGAAATGATTAACATTGTGTGCTGCAAGAATAATGGGTAGGTTGGCTCCCTTTTTGTCTACACACATTTAAAAACAGAAAATTGATACTTCAAATGATATAATCTCCTTGTGTATTTTTTTTAAAAAGATGAAAAAAAAAGGATTATGGAAAATCGACATCAGAATACAGCAATTTGGGAAAAGTTAAAATACCGTATTCAGTTTGTTGAAGGTTGCTCAGTAAAGAATAGTTTGCTAGAAATGCAATTACATTTCATTCCACAAAGTTCATATTCAGTGAAAGTGTCCTGTTTGCATAGTTCTTCTTGTCTTTACTGTATATATGCTAACCATTTGATTCCACTCCCAAATGGCTATCCATTAGGGATGGGAATTTTGAATAGTTTCCTATTCAAATACATGGGGGCCAACATTTTCATGTGTTCGAATACCCGAAATAAAGAATAAAAGGCAAATGCATATGTGTATTATAGCAGACAGCATAAAAAGTGTTCGGCGCTGAAGTTTAACCTTATGCTTCAAAGGAGCCGGCCATTTTCACGAAGTGTACAAGCAGTGTTCAAGACAAGATTATTGTGTTCAAGTTACTTTGCTTATTCAATGACCTATAAATGAATTCAAAACAAGGAAGATACTTGGTTGCACGTTCCATTCACAAAGTCAATGTTTTACATTGTACTGCAGTCCACGGAGTTAAAAAAAAAAAAAAAAAAAAAAAAACTTCCACACAGTTTGCTTCTACTAGTATGTCTTTATTCGACTACACTGACCCATCCCTGCTATGCACACAGCTGCAGGGTGGGATTGAAGAGTGTGTGTGTTTCCTTCATTCCCCAGTTAAAATATATATTTGTTTGTACATAGTTTTAGGTTAAGCTTTGTGATTTGCCTATCTGGTAGAAATCTGGCTGCTGGACAGAAGATCTGCTATAAAAAATAAATAATAATAAAAAAGTACTGTGTGTTTTCAATACTGTTTTATATAGTTGAATATGCAAATTAATCTGGTCCTCCTTGTGCACTTTCTGTTTTCATCAGTCCTTGAGAGAGAGAGAAACTGTTCAAAGAACAAATGCATGTAAAAGTTTGATTCTAGACTGTTGCATGATTTTTATTATTTTTTTATTTAAGGCAAACGAGAACAGTTTGCTGAGTGCCCAGCTGAAAGGTTTCCCACTGTTTCTACACTCGAACCTGGGGCTGAAGGACTGCAGAGTGAACCCTAAGTCCCCTCTGCTCTACATCACCAAGGCCAACGAGGTGGAGCGGGGGATCCTTCCAGGTGACGACTGGACCGTCTTTCAGTCCAACCACTCCACCTACGAGCCAGTATTGCTGGCCAAAACCAAGTCTGCGGAGAGCATCCCCCAGCTGGGTGTGAGCGCAGCGCTGCACACTTCCGTGGTGCAGGACCTGGGCCTCCACGACGGCATCCAGCGCGTCCTCTTTGGGAACAACCTCAACTTCTGGCTGCACAAGCTCATCTTTGTGGACGCCATGTCCTTCCTGACGGGGAAGAGGCTGTCTCTGTCCCTCGACCGCTACATCCTTGTCGATGTCGATGACATCTTCGTAGGCAAGGAGGGCACGCGCATGAAGGTCGAAGACGTCAAGGTCATGGGCTTTTCAGTTCAATGCTAAATTGTGTGCTTTTCATAAAACTAAGTTCATGTTATTGAAAGACTGATTTTTAGTAACTGTGGGCCCTGTTCTCAAAACCTGAAGAGATATTTAATAAATATATTGAATAAAAACAGTTTATTGTAGGTTGTAGACTGCTGTTGGCTTCGTTTGCCACATTCAACTCTTTCAACACTGCATACCTCTAAAGAGGATTAGACAAAATAAATCCAAGCTGAGTAAAGTACTGCAAGATTAGTATTAATCAGGTTTTGTGAAAACTGACGTGAAAATATTTTATGATATAATCGTGGGGTTGACTTTTTACAAAGCTTTTGCTTGGTGTTGAAAGGGTCCTGAGTTTAAAAAAATAATTTAAATGTGCAGCTGACTTAACAATGAAAACAAAATACTGCAGATTGTACAGATGTTTTAAACACAATTCAGGCCCTTTAGTGTGGTTAAACAAGAGTAAAAATGTTGAAATGTCATGTCTTGCTGAAGTAGCACTGACATCTTGAGCAGTGAATCTGCTGCAGCAGTGTCTGGTGTGATTAACACCTGGTGTGCATGTCTCTAGGCTCTGCTGGAGACGCAGAATGATCTTCGAGCCCATGTTCCAAATTTCACTTTCAATCTGGGATTCTCAGGGAAATTCTTTCACACAGGTAATTTTAAATTCAATTTAAAATAAAACAAATGGCCTAAGAGATAATGTGTAATGAAGTCTATGCAAACTGTATTTAATAATCTAAATCCACTACACTGTGTGTATCATAATTTGTAGGTCAAGACACGATAAGGTGTATAATAAGATACAGGGATCATTAGAAGTACATAGAGTTGAGGATTATTCCAGTTGTTCTTGCCTGTCATTTTGTATATCTCAAATGTTTCTATGTAGAAGGTAAACACATTATGGAAATCATGTATTTGATTTTCTGCAAAACCTCCAATGAACTATATTTAAACAATATGTAGTATTTACTAATCACTCCTTCCTGATATGTCTGTGTCCCATATGCTATAAGACATATCATGATTTTCAATACATAATGCATTGTTACACCCTTATTGATTTAATGAATGAAGCAGAATTGATGGAGGGATTATAAGTGATTGGATTGTGCCCAGTGGAATGGGAGAAGATGGGATGACCAGTTTTTGTTCTCTGATGTATTTAAAGGTACAGATGAGGAGGATCAGGGGGATGACCTATTGCTGTCATACGTGGAGGAGTTTTGGTGGTTCCCCCACATGTGGAGCCATATGCAGCCACATCTATTCCACAACCAAACTGTACTGGCAGAACAGATGGAGCTCAACAGAAAATTTGCAACTGTAAGAAAGGGTTATAGTATAGAGTAGTAACCTTGTGCTAAACTGTTAAACGACTCCCTTTGTCTTCTGAATCAGTTGTATTTTATCGTACATGCAGTTTGCTTGGCAGGGGGTATACAGGTGTTGCTTTCGGACCTATGCAGTCCCATGTGGTTTATAAGACATAATGATATTCTCCTTTTAAGAAAAGTAGAGTTTCTGTTGTGACACTACATTGTGTTTTTTAGGAACATGGCATTCCTACCAACATGGGCTATGCAGTTGCCCCCCACCACTCTGGAGTGTACCCTGTGCATGTTCAGCTGTACGAAGCCTGGAAGGCTGTGTGGGGCATCAAGGTGACCAGCACAGAGGAGTACCCTCACCTGAAGCCTGCCCGCTATCGCAGGGGGTTCATACACTCCGGGATCAGTGTAAGGGTGCACCACTTTCTCTCTTTCTATCCTCTTTTTTCACATTAGGCATGCCGAGTCTCAGCTGCTTTTATACAGCTGGCAGCTTTCATCAGCTTCCCTGCAGGAGCAATGTGGACTGGTAACTCTAGTCCCAATGTTGGATTAGCCTATGTACAGCACCA
Source organism: Polyodon spathula (assembly GCF_017654505.1). Taxonomy (NCBI): domain Eukaryota; kingdom Metazoa; phylum Chordata; class Actinopteri; order Acipenseriformes; family Polyodontidae; genus Polyodon; species Polyodon spathula. The sequence goes on from NC_054545.1 coordinate 27,231,647, forward strand.
CCTGCCCACCCCAAATTACTGTGTGGGGAAATATGGTATCCACATGGAGTTAGCCAACCTTCGTATCGTAATTTGTGGTGGTGTTTTTTTTTTTATATAATTTTGTTTTAAATGTATATATAGTTTTTTCATGAATTTGATCTCCACAGGTGTACTAACCAAGCAAACTGTTTTGAGAAAAAAAAAATCTGTAATCATAGAATTTGGCACCCGAACCTAGTTGCTGAAGTAACACCCATTTAGCCCTGATCCTGTTTTATTTCAGTTGACTAATATTACCAAGGATACACAGCCGTAGTTGACCTAGTTTTTATAAGGAGCCTCATTATTGCCTAGTTTTAGCAGGTGGGAATCCCTCACATAATCTGTTGTATATGGTCTGACAACCAAAAGTCCCTAACCAATATGATCAACTGATTGCAATAATGTAACAGATAATGTTATTTTCATGAGAATATGCCATGGCCCACATGAAAATATTGGATTTATTTCATGAACCATGCGTGCGTGCGTGCGTGCGTTTCAGTAGTGGTCAGACGGAGGGAGACCCTGATTACTGAGTTAAAGGCAGACCTGAAGACACGGGTTTTATCTTAAAAAATAAAAAGTTTAGATAAAAAAAAATGTCTACTTAAGTTGTCCTTTCGCCACGCTTATTCTATTGAAACCTTTCCAACGTCGTCATAATGTTTTTCTGACATCCCTGATCTTGTAAAATAATTGACTTTTGTCCACAATAAAAAAAAAAAGTGCCACGGTTCATCTCGTGAAATATATACTCAGTAGCATTGTATAGTAAGGTATTCGTTGTGTCACAACCTTCCCTGGATTGCAGACAGCTGCTACATTGACCATTTTCGTATTAAGTTAAATTGAGATCTGTTAGCACCTTGGTGGTAGTTCATATTGCTGTAATCTGTTGCTTTCATTGAATTATATGACTATAATGTTGATAGCTTAATGTGTGAGGTGCTGCTAAAACATGTACAATAGCCAATTGTTTTCCAAGGACCTTTATGGAAAAGAAGCATAGGTTCTCATAGTTGTTTTTCCTGAAAATGGTAAATAAAAACCACATATCCTATGTACTCTTATTTTGTGATCTACATTAACCTGCTCTAATTTGTGTGTCTAGCATTTATGGAATTAATACTGCATCCGGTGCTCAAGGCAACTGTGTTGGCATACAAATGTAATGAGTCAAGTCATTAGGATGATTATTTAGAATGCGCCTGTATGACCTTGAGGTAAAAAAAAAGTCAACGAACATTCCTGCTGGTGCTTCATTTAATGCAGTGCCTCAAAGGTTACTGTCGCTTTTTGAAGCTCAGTAGTTACAATGAATCACTTCCAGATCTTCTCAGTAAACATTTTCGTAGGCAATACATTGTGCTACCGGGCAGATCTTTTTAGACTTTGGAGTCTGTCTCTAACTTCTGTATTCTCCCCCTCCAGGTTCTCCCACGGCAGACCTGTGGCTTGTTCACACACACCATCTTCTACAGCGAGTACCCGGGCAGTCCCAAGGAGCTTGATAAAATCATCAACGGAGGGGAACTCTTCCTTACTGTCCTGCTCAACCCAGTGAGTAACATTGGGGTCCTGGGAGGGGGCACAGGAGGGGGGCACAGGGACTGCGTGGTTGTGTGCTGATAACTGGCAGCACTGCAATACAAGAGCTGTCATACTGCAAGTACGTATATATGTGTGTGTGTGTGTGTGTGTGTGTGTGTGTATATATATATAATATATAAGATATATATATATATATATATATATATATATATATTATATATATATCGTCAGCAACACTGAATAGGATAAAACATTTTTGAATATTTTCCTATTTTGGGACAATATACTGGAATTCATTAGGAATTATTGCGGTAATGTTCTGACTATAACATGCATTCTATTGAGCAGAATATGCTTATGTCATGTACATGTTGTTATGTTACCCTAACTAAAACTCTGTAGTATTATATATTAAGAATACAGTGGTGGTAAGAATGAATTGTGTGACTAAGGCCCCTGTACTTGCTAAGAGAGTGGTCTAAAGGGAGGTTAATGCAACAGTGATGCGGTTTGAAAATGTGCATGTGAGCCACTGCCACTCTTTCACTGTTACTTATATAGACACACTGATCCCTTTGTACACAGTGTACAGTTTAGTCACTTTTCTGTTAGAAGTATAGACACTATTAACCATGTAAACGTTTTGCAATTCATTCACTCATATGTGTATAGACACAGACCAGTGATTTCACTGTCAACAATTGAGTCTCCAGTGTTCTGCTTTCTTTGTTACAGATACATTGTGCTGCCAGCTGCATAGGCAGCGCAGTGTTTTCTGTATTAGCCCTACACAGATATTGTAATTCGCTTTCTGATAGCCTACATAGCAGACACTAAAAAATAGCCCCACTGTATTAGTACAGCTAACTAGCTTTCTCACTGTAACTAAATAGACCCTGTTAAATTTATTCAATTTCTGAAGGTCACATCTGCTGTACTTTAAAAATACCTGCTCTATGTTCATTAAAGAGGCACATAATCATTGTGTGTTTTTTTTGTTTTGTTTTGTTTAGATCAGTATTTTCATGACCCACCTGTCAAACTATGGCAATGACCGGCTTGGGCTGTACACCTTCAAGAACCTCATCAAGTTCATCCAGTCGTGGACCAACTTGAAGCTGCAGACTCTGCCACCCATCCAGCTGGCACAGAGATACTTCCAGATCTTTCCAGAGGAGAGGGATCCACTCTGGCAGGTAAAGGCAGCCAGCATGGATCACCTTGAAATTGTCATTTAAATTGCTTTCAGTTATTTGTATTCGGTATGGTTCAGTCAGTCTTTTAACAAGAACCACTATTAGCCCTTGCAATAAAGAGCAATTTAAATGCATCTTCAATTCCAAGATGACAGAGCCAAGATTGCCGTTTCAAACTAAGCTTGCCAAAAATAAGCTTTAATTCATCTCTCTCCTCTCTCTCTCTCTCTCTCGATACATAGATCTCTCAATATATAGATATTAAAACAAACAAAAAAAAAACTGCTATTGTATTTAAATATGCATATTTTCCATTAGTTAGAAGGCATACAACAAGATTTTCAAAAGCAACAAATTAAGATTTGGTCTTATACCAGTGTTTGACCATTTTGATAACACATACACACACATGCACACAGTTAATTGGCCTAAATTAGGTAGTGAAGTAGTTTTAAGAAGTCATCACTCTTTTTTCAGTTCAGTCTAGCTTAGGGCTGCTGTTCTCAAATACATGAAATGGTGCGGTCCATGTAGAAAGGTGTGACTCTGAGCAAGTCCCTTAACCTCCTTGTGCTCCGTCTTTCGGGTGAAACGTTGTTGTAAGAGACTCTGCACCTGATGCATCCTAGTGTCTGTAAGTCGCCTTGGATAAAGGGGTTTGCTAAATAAACAGATATACTACTAATAATAATAATAATTTACACAGACCACTAATACTCCTCGTAAATAAAGAGAAATTTGAATGGATTGTCATTTCCGAGAAGAGAGAGCCACCAACAGGTAGAGCCAAGACAGCAGCTACTGGCTTGCAAAATATCTACCTGCCCGTCCATCTATTCGTCAAGACTGGAGCCTCTTCAGGGTGGCCCCTAATTTGATGCAGTGCTGTAGGCGGTCCCTGGATCATGAATCCAGCAAACGCTTTACAGCAAACAACAAATTCCAAACAGATAAGATCATCTGTAACATTTGTACATGATTCAGTCAAGTATTGCTACAATGCCATGTTAGAACTTCTTAATCGCTGTGACCGCTGTTCCATCTGATCTGAACACAGTATGAGACCGCCTTCTCTCTAGTGGTATTGTTTTATATGTGAAACAACTGCTGCTGTTTTCACCTGGTCTTGTTTAATATGCACGCTTGAGGCCAGCAGGACTTCTTTTAATACGCATTGCTGTATCAAGCCGTGTTAGAACATGGTTGCATTCAGTGGTAAACGCTCCAGTTGCTGCATAGTCTACAATGGGGTAACTCAGTAACGTAATTTTAATACAAATCTGCAGCTTTATTATAAGCAACATCCAGTTTTTGAACTAAGGTAGAATCAACCATACTGTAAACTGCATCTCAATTCCACACTGCTCAATACTTCATACAGAACTGCTTTACTGAACCACAAACCTTTTCAATTCCTGGCTTGCTAGTTCAGATCAATATGTCGTAATACACAATAATTTTATACATTTTAGGTTTAATTGGTACAATTTCCTGCTGTTCCAGTAGCAATGATAATCTGTCTAGTAAGTAATAAATGTATAATATGTAAATGTATAAAACAAACATTTAAATTGTAATTGTAGAGTTGAGAGCAGGAGCCTGCTTTGTATATAGTCTGAATAGTAGAGAGGATTACACATTCAGTTAATGATTTACTTGTTGAAAATGCAATACAGAATGACAATACACAATTAGCTTTGCTTAAAAGTCTCAGAACTGTAATTTAGTAAGTGTTATTGGTCCTTCTGATTTGAGTATGCCATTGCACATGCATTGTTTTGTCTTTGTACAAATCCTAGTCTGCCAGTGTATTCAAATGGACTTTAGGAAGTGTTACCTCAAAATGCACAACTATTGTCCTCTTGCCTGGCTGTCCAGACAAAATGCCTCGGTGGTTTCTCCCTGACATTGCTGTGTCCATCACGACACACACACATAGCATACATTATATTATTCTCCTGACCTTCCTGTGAGTTGTATTTGCCATACTCCCCTCTGCTGAGAGCACAGTGTTAATCGTTATCTGACAGGATTGGTAATTGTTTTGAAAAACGCACGTTTTGCTAGACGAAACATATTTTAAATTGCCGGTTTGTTAGTTTTTTTCTAGCCAGTGTTGGCTGCTGTTTTACTCCAAAAACAAACCAGCTGTTCTTGTAATACGCTTACAACTTCTCCTTTGATTTTTAGTGGCTAAATTAAGTGAAGACGTAATTTAAATGGTCTTTCTAACAAATTACAAACTCGCCAATGCAGCAAGACACCACTTCTAGCATATAACAAAAATGTAATTGTGCTGATTTTAAAGGATCACGTAGGTTCACCGTCGCCCAGGGTATAGTTTTTTTCCTAATCTGCTGGTCATTAATCTTGTTTCCGGTAAACGGCTGGTTGCACTCAAGTTAAGTGAGAGAAATAAAATTTAAAAAATCTGGATTTTTTTTTTTCTCTGTCAACGGAACAGCTTGAGCATGGCGTGGGTGTTAGGAGGAAGAGTGACAGGGAAATTCTTGTCTGCTGTAGACTCCTCCTGTCACGGTTCGATAAGTGGCTATTCTAAAGCACCCACTCCCATTCGGAACGCATTGGAGCCTGCAGCAGTCCCTGTGCTGCTTCTGTCATCAGGGGGTGCTGTAAAGTCTGCAGCTATTCCAACCTCTTGAACTAGTCCTACTTTTATACTATGGCCTCATGCCTGTATTTGCCCACCCCCTGGTAAATTTATGTTCTGTAAATTTATGATACTTTTTAATAAACTAATACAATACACATGGGTTTCTGTGGAGCCTGCATATGATCAGGCTTTGTGCCCTCCAGTATAAAGTCGTTGTAAAGCCTGTTGTCAATTTCCACCCTCTGTCTGGTGAAGGGAAGTGGTGCAGTCTCCTCTCATGTTGCCTCCCTCAGGGAAACAGCCTGGGAACTAGAACATACTGTAAGCCTGGTCCTCGCGGCAGGACTCCAGCTTCTAGTTTGTCCCAGCGGAGGAACTGTGGATTGAGACAGGTAGCGTTTGTTGTGAGTGTATTGATGTACACTACACTGGGCTGCAGGCTGAATAACTTGTTTATCTAAATAATTTTCCTGTGCACCAGTCCCATTTATTTGCACTTCAGTAATGTTTACTCTGGGTAGCTAGATGATGGATGTAGCTGAAATGTAGTTTTATATACAATTGTTCAGCTGTGCAAGCTATACCATGTTACAAGATAAAGTGAATGCATCTATTAGGGTAATGGCTGAATAACAATTTCTGGCAAAAACACTGAGGATGCTACTGTATTAACATTATTTTCAATGCTCCCTTGTTGTTTTACTATCTAATGCATAAAAAAGGTCCGTTATACAGGAAAGTTTACTATATGTACAGTTTACTTTCAACATTTCCTAACTCTAAATTAAAGTTAGCTGTATTTGTTAATAAGTTCACATTGAACAATGCATTAGGTTTGCAACAATATCAATATACAGCTAAAAATAGAAATGAGTTGTATGCATCATATAACTGGATACATATTCTGATTTCAATCTTAAAATTGAGAGTCTGGTTCTTTTAAAGGGTTAAAAACAGAATAAGACAGCTAAGCCTTTTTAAGCACAAGTACACATTGTCCAGTCTTGAAAAGCTGTCCACACACCCAGCTGAGTGAGGTCCTTTGTTGTAAAAAGGAATGACTTGGTGGCATTCTCTTGAATTTGTGTTTTCTGCTTTTCCCTTTCAGGATCCATGCGAAGACAAAAGGCACAAAGATATCTGGTCGAAAGAGAAGACTTGTGACAGGTTTCCCAAGCTGCTCATCATTGGCCCACAGAAAACAGGTATGGTACTGGACATGGACAACTAGGGCCCCCTGGAGGGGGGATTGGACACTAACCTTTTTAAAAGTGCTCAAACAAATGTTCTCAAAGTATGGCAGGTGGAGTATACAAATGATGGTCAACAGGGGGCTTAAAACTCGTACTAGGCCCTGCACTCATTTCTGGCTTTTAGAACTACCCTCAATTAAGTGTATTATTTAAATAATCAGGAGTGTGATGTAAAAATGCATTATGCATAATAGTTGCATGAACAACTCCCAGTAAACCTACAGATGCGGACGTGAATTATACATTCTGTAATGTGTGCGATTTAAGTTCAAAGCAGATTTAGCAATTTCAATGAAATACTATGAAAAGGGAAGTTCTGAAAAACAGGACTGAGTGCAGGGCTTGTGCAATTTTTCAAGCCCTGCCAACAAATTCAAGGTTTTCAAAAGAACGTCTAGAAGCAAATGCAGTCGAAATGCAGCACGTTGATGTTGGGTTTTAAACAAGCTGCAACGTGTTTAATAAGCAGGAAGCTGCTGAAGCTGTGCTGCAGTTACTGTTCTTTAGCTTTTCGTTCAGTATCATACCCTCATGGTATCTCTCTATTCCTGCCGCAGTCTTTTTTAATTCAGAGCTCCAGAAGTGGTCCTGTGAAGTTAATTCAAGCAACGTCTTCAATCACTGAATGAAGTCATGAGCTCTTCTATCACTGAGCAGATGTGGGAACAGCAATCTGCCATCCAGCGAATTCCACAAACCACTCCTGGGCAGTGCAAAATCTTGTGAAATAAAAATGTGTGAAATAAAACTGGGTGGATGTGTTCGAACTCACATTTCACAACAACAGTGATATACGCGCCACATCGCTGTTGTACAGTATGTTGTAAAATTTTGAAATTTGAGATTGACAAAAGTATTTTAGGTTGGAAAGAAGCACTCTTCATTGCTTACTTGACCTCATTAAGGTTGTATATTTTACTTTTTTTTTAAAGGTACAACAGCACTATATCTCTTCTTGGGAATGCACCCAGACCTAACCAGTAATTACCCAAGCAAGGAAACCTTTGAAGAGATCCAGTTCTTCAATGGGCACAATTATCACAAGGGGATTGACTGGTATGACAAAAGTCAAGTTTCAGACGAAGTCTTTGTTGTCACACTAAACTTAGCTGGAATATTAAAGTACTGTCTTTGGTTTTGACAGACCCTGGCTGAGGTAGTGCTAAGTGTATTAGAACGGGATCTTGACAGCCAAAGCGACGTGATTGTAGCCTGGATTTATTCCTCTTACAAACTCCAGCCTGGCTGTTCAGAACTCTTTTCTTGTGACTTCAGGATCCCTCCTTTGGGTGTCACCCTAATTGAAACCTGTTTAAAGGGGTATAGCAATAGAAATAACTGCCTGTTGTTCACATGCATTCATTATGCAGTATCACATGTGCAGTCCTGAAAGAAGCATCTGATAAAACACACATGTACTTTCTGTGTACAGAGTGAGATCCGGTGCTATACTAGGATAAAGAAAGCTTGTTTGGCTTACTTTCAGGTAGTCTATTACAATTGCACTTGCTCTGTCATTTCACCGTGTCTGGCTACAATTGTACAGTTGGCTTCAAAGCATGCTGGTAAGCAGGAGAGGCAGCTGGTATTTATTGACTGGGGAACAAGCTGTTGAAGCCACTCCTACAGGTGAAATGATCAAGGATGTACAGGTGTTACCAACTAATTAATAGGATGGCATGCCGACTTTCATTAACCTAGTATGGTACCAGATCTCTTTGTTATAGCGACCAAAGATATCCCCCATGTACAAATCAATACCAAATTTTCTTAAATCTACACTGCATGGGTGTCCAGTATTAATGATCAAGATTTTTACTGATAAAAAAATATGTATTGCCATTAAAAGTTCATTAGGTTTTCAATGGTATAGAAATAGTATATTCAGACACCAAAAATACATTGAATATCTAAATATGGGCACTATAGTGCAGTACATACAGTAAGTGCATGCAAAACGTTACTGTTTGCTGTCTGATTGGAGTTCTCTTTCCTATGCTTGTAAACAAGTCAGCAGTGTTTTAAAGGGTTCATACAAAAATAAGAACAAAGCAGAACTGCCTTTTGTAGTCTCCTATTCCTTTATTTCTGCCACAGGTACATGGAGTACTTTCCCACTCCTTCCAATGCCAGCTCAGATTTCTATTTTGAAAAAAGTGCCAACTACTTTGACTCAGAGCTGGCAGCGAAGCGGGCAGCTGCTCTCTTGCCTAAGGCCAAAATCCTCACGATTCTCATCAACCCAGCAGACCGGGCATACTCCTGGTACCAGGTAAGAGAATGTACTGTCCAGAGGAAACCTTGCAGTACAAGTTTTAATAGCAATCAGCACCCGTCTGCCTGGGAGCTATCAATTTAAACTAGCCATTGATTTAATTAACTGGGTGTGCAAACTACAATGCATCTCGAGTCATGTTGGCTTTGCACCAATGTTAATACTGAAGCTGTCCGTGTTAGTACATTCACAAATACATTTGTCTTGTAAGCAGGTGGCTTAAACGGTTTGGCATTGAAATGTATTCTGTATGTGTTTTGTCTGTAACACATAAATACCTAAATAAAAGAAAAATGAAAAATGGTAAACTAGCATAGTTAGTACAGACAAGTGGTTTCATTTTTGTACATTGCGTTTTATTTAGATCACGATTTAATGATGTCAACAATGTGGGGTTTTAGTTTATACATAATTTAAAGTGCTCTGTTTTAGGTTTTACCTTTAATTCCTTTGACAGGGGTTATCAAAGTTGAGACCTGTACTTTATGCACACCCATACAGGAGCCCACATGTCAGTGTTGAAATATACAGCAAGAAACTTTTTTTTTGTTTTTTTTGTTTAATGGATTTCTTGGCTTGCTGTCCTTTTGCTGTCAAAATCTGAAATCAAGTCCTTTGCACACTGGCTGTGCTCCAGCTATTACTGCTTCTAACCTGGCTGATGCTAAAGCACTGCCCCAGCCCAAACTCAGTCTTGCCTTTGCTTTGTTTGCAGCACCAGCGTGCTCACGATGACCCTGTGGCTCTGAAGTATACTTTTCACGAGGTGATCACGGCCAGGCCCGATGCCCCAGTCAAGCTCCGTATCCTACAGAACCGCTGCTTGGTACCGGGCTGGTACGCTACCCACATTGAACGCTGGCTCAAATATTACCATTCGAACCAGGTGTGTGGTTCTCTTCCGCATGTGTGCGAATGCATGCTTAAAATATAAATGGGTTAACTCGCTGTATTAAAACATAGAGGCAGACCCAATGTAAGGATTTACTTTAGTGTAAAGTTTGCCCCGTGATTTACTGTAAAGTCGATCACTGTGATTACGGAATCACTTACTAGGTTTTATTACATTAACACTTGCTTTGTGGTTCTACTTCTCTTCCGGCTTTCTAGATCTTGGCGCTCGATGGGCAGCTTCTTCGAACTGAACCAGCTTTCGTCATGGAGAAAGTACAGAAGTTTCTAGCTCTAACAAATGTCACAAACTACCACAAAATCCTGGCGTAAGTAGCAGTTGTTCTAGAATCTCTAAAGAAAGGCGGAAATATTTGCCTTCGAGACACAAACTTCTGGTGATTTCAGTATTTGAACCCACAGAACCTGCTGCTGCTAATATAGGGTTACCTTGTAACTTTAAAACTGTCTCAGAATTATTCCTGTATTTATATATTCTAGGTTTGATCCAAAGAAAGGATTCTGGTGCCAGCTTGTGGAAGGAGGGAAGACAAAATGTCTGGGGAAGAGTAAAGGAAGGAAGTACCCTGAAATGGACTCTGATGTACGTAGGCTTCTTTCAACATTCTCTTTGTTCCCTCTGTAGAGCAAAAACACGAACACCATCCACTGCATGAACAATGAAGGCTGCCCTTACAAGTAATATCAGAAACTGCTTTGTGTACATGGGGTGATAACAGGGGCTCTCTGTGTGACAATGTATGGAAGTCAGATACTAACATTTACAGCAGCTTTGGCTGGACTAGAATAACGTTCAGCTCACTTCAAGGCTGTTTCGGGTTCAACACAAGCCTAAATGTACAGTATGTTGACAGCAGTAATAAAACTAATGGTTTTACAGACAGCCAATTAAACTAACTTTCTGCAGAAAATTCTTTAGTCCCAGTTATCCAGTGCACTAAAATGACAGTTGTCTTTTTTCAAATTTGTGCCCCTTTTTAATATTTAGATTTTCTTTCTGCCATTTTTCAGTCCAGAGCCTTCATGCAAGACTATTACAGAGAGCACAATATTGAGCTGTCGAAGCTGCTGCATAAATCGGGACAGTCTCTTCCCACCTGGTTGCGAGAGGAGCTGCAGAATACCAGGTAGCAAGGACAATAGAGACAGGAGCAAGAATCGAGAGAAACGGGTACCAGCCAGCTGCGAAATACATGGGCACAGAGGACTGAGGAAACTAGAAGGAAAAATAATAAAAAAACATTTTCAAAGAAAGCAAGCAGCTTGGAGAGGAACCGGATTGAGAACCTTGAGGAGAAAACGAGCGATCAGTAGTCAAACTGTGGACCTGGCTGCATTTCTACTGTTGTAGAGCTGTAGTCTTCTGTCCTCATTGCTCTGGCTCTAAAGGGGCATTGGCTGTAACTAATGAGAGCTGCCATAGAAGAGGAATGGACCAGAGGAGGAGGAGGGTAAAGCCGAGACTGAAACCCAAGTCTGGTTGGTCGTTGCATACTGCGGTCAGTGGTATAACATAGTGAGTGTCAGTGACGTCCAGCCACATTACACTAGCCAGTAAGGAACTACAAGTGCCAGGATGTTGTCAGTATCAGTTGATGTTGTTGTTGTTGTTTTTGTTTTTCCTTCCTTTTTTTGTTTTGTTTTTTAAAGCCGTCATCAATGTGTTTTAACTTTGATAGCCAGTAGGAGTACAGGTAATGTAGAGAACGGCATCATGGAGATTTGTAAGTGGCTTTTTAAAAATGTTATTTTATCAGGCCTAGAAAAGTTAGTTTTTGCAGCACGACTGGAAATGAAATCAGAAGAGGTTGGGATTTGTTTTTAAAATATGTTTTATTCCACAGTGTTAAATAACAATATGGAAAAGGTTAGGCCAAGAGCACCATTAAACACAAGCCTCTATTTTGTCCAGATTGATCCACTAAAAGTGGTTCGAGGAGAATGTAAACTGGGTTGATTTTCATTCAGCTGTCTAAGCAACTTCAATTGCAATGCAGTTAATATCTTTAATTCCAGCTGACTGGCTGTGTTTATTGCATATTTATCATGTATGTGCCAGCAGTGTTAAATTTTTGTAACATCCTGTGAAATGATGCATGGTAACAAGAACAGGACAGGCTAATAGAAGAATGTAGGCAAGTTACTCCTACAAAGCTGTGGGAGAGAAAGGGGAGGATACAAGAAGCTGGGAGTTATCCATTTGTGGTAATTGGATATAATGATGCCGTTTAGCACCAAATGTGGAATTTGCAATGAGGAATAAAAATGATAATAATAATAATAATAATTATTATTATTAAACCTTTTTAAAGCACATTTCAATTTTGTTCCAGTATTGCTATTAAGTCATCCATTTGATCAGTCATGCTATACTGTGATCATGCAGCATTCCCCCCAAGCCTCCATCACGCTGTCTGTGTTTCTGGTCCATTGAGAAGGCAATCTTGTTTGTCTGAACTACCAGATACACACGACCTGAGATCATGTCTAAGGAGTGTGTTAGACTTGATCAGGGAAAAACAAATATAGTCGTTCCTCTGTGGCCACGGAAAGGGCACACAATACAAACATCAACGTATCCGTCTTCAACTGAGGAAGTTAACTATCCTTCTGTGCAGCTTCAGTGGGGATATATAGTTTGTGAACTGGTCCAAATAAAATATGAGGAATGTTGGTTCAGAGCCCAGCGCAGTCTCCTGTGGGGAGGATCCCAGCAGTGGCCCTAGACCTTCAGATTCTCTTACGGAACCTTGAGTTTCTTCAACAGTTAGAATCTTTTCCTGAAAGCCACCTGGGGATTCTTAAAACTTACCCTCAGGTCAGGAGTGTTCATGGAATCTCAGAACTCAAGTTTAGTGAGTGGCACAAGGGTTAGGAAATGTTTGTTACTAAGGGTTAAAGCCATAATCCACCACATGGTGTGGTATTAAGGGTTCCCCATGGAAGTATTTACTTGGAAACACACATACACAGCATATTGTTTCCTCAGTTAATTTCAATAATTTATCTTTTGTTCTGTTTTTGAAGAAAAAACAAGTCTGAGAAGATTAAAGCAACTGCGTTGGGTGGATATTTCTACTGCAGATTGAGTTAGAAGTATGTTGTAAAGACAGGTCAAAAGGAAACCCACACTATTAAATACCAGGCATAAGAAAAAGCTTTAGTTGGTTTCATGCAGGATCGATAGTGCCTTGTACAATTTAAATGTCACACGTTGTAGTGCATTGTTACCAAGAAGCAACAGTACGATCCCAAAGTGCAAGTCGTATCTGCATTGACTATTGCTATACAACCTCAGCCTTCACAAAATCCTTCAAACGTGGTGTTCTTTTATTTTGAAGCAAATACTGGTTAGCAAACCACCTGGTACGTGACTCTGAAGAAAGTATGGTTCAGATGCTTGTACAGACCTAGTACCTTAATCGTGGCTTTATTAAGATTACACAGTGTTAAATTGTTTTCATTGCCTGTCCCCCAGTCTTTACAGATGTAGTTAATATGATTCTGCTAAATGTATTGATATATTGCAGTGATTGTGAGAGGTAATACATTTAATAGTACACTGGCATGTTTGGTCTATTTTTTTTTTTTAATGTAAGCAAAAGATTCAAGCTGAATATTCCAGCTTGCCGCTACTTTGAAGTTGTATCCACTAATGGATCTTCTAATTGGTGAACATTCTGAAGCTTGTAGTAGAAAGTAATGAGTTTTTATTATAATTATTTTTTATTATCGAACGCAATGTTCTGTGACAAGGTAGTTTTTGGTGCACTGCTATGAACAGCGGTGCCCCAAACCCAGGATTTTAAATGGCAGTTTGGTAATTATTGCAAGGATGTCCTCTGAATGTTTCTGCAAAGCCATTTAAACGTGTTTGGCTGTGCTAAATGTCCTTGGTTTCTGTTTCCTCACACTCAGGGTAAGCTCTGCTCTGCTAATTTAGATAATTGGTTCCCCACAGCTACAAAGAAATTGCTGTGCTGTGCCATTCCGTGTAATTCTCTGTTCAGAGAAACACTGGGGATGCCCTTTGCAATGAGTATATGAATGACAGCCTAGGTACCATCCTTTGATCAGCAGATTTTGCTTTATTGGGTGGGTTTGTTTCCTTCCCACCAAAACAGAGAGATTGTATTAAATAATTAGGTACTGACAAATTATTATTTTTTTTTTTTAGACAGACGCATACACACACACACAAGTTGGATTCTACTGGAATGTGTTAATTAACAGCCCAGCATTGCTGTGTTTTGAACCCTAACAAAATGGGATCAAACTGACCCTTGAAAACAAAGCCGTGCATCTCTCGTTAGCTGAAAGAGCACTTACCTAATGCACTTGCCTGTCTCTTTTTAAAGTTGTATTACCCTCTCCCCTCCTTTCTAGCTCTGAGTTTGTAATAAGTAGTCCTGTTTAATTCTTTGTGATCCATCTTTGTTCAAATACTTAAACTGTGAAGCATTCTGCATGTTCTACAAATATGTGTGTTTAATTGGATTCAATGCAACACAAAGTTCAAAAAAGTGAATCTTGGCATAAAAAGCCTTAAGCATGTGTAGAGTGCTAAGAAAATGAACTACATTCCATGGCAGATGGTGCATAACTACTGTACTGCTCCTGCTACTACGACTAATGCATTCTATTTTGTAATTATTTAGTGGGCTGAAGGGAGAATAATCAGTTTCTCAACGAATTGTTGTTCAGGCAGTCTTGTACCAGGTAGGGATGTTTAAACCTAATTATTGTATTATCAGACTTAACTGTAAATACATATTCTTATATACAGTATGTAAGTTCCTGTTATCCAGTATGTCTAATTTATACCTCATTATTCCTCCCTGCTGTTAATCAGTGTCTTTTTTACTTCTCCAAGCAGCATCTTGTGCTTTGTACAGCTGATGAAGCAACCAACAAAAACTGTTTTCTTATTGTTCAACAGTGTATGCCGACCACAGTGCCATATAGAACCACTGTGTAGAGTACCACTATGCAGTACAGTAGCCCTGTACAGTACCACTGTGTGCAGTATAGTAGCACTGTATGCCGTATAGTAGCACTGTGCAGTATAGTACCACTTTGTGCAGTACAGTAGCACTGTACACTACAGTACCACTGTGCACTACAGTACCGCTGTGTGCAGTACAGTAGCACTGTACAGTACCACTGCAGTACAGTAGCACTGTGTATAGTACAGCACCACTGTACAGTGGCAAACAACTCTACCAGGAGTCGTTTTCTGCAGTAGCAGGGCCTATTGGGAACAGGGTTCTTGCAAAAGGAAAAATCCACTAAGTATAAAGGTACTCAATTCAGCGACGTGAAACAAATAAAGACCAGCCGGTCTGAGAAAACGGTATTACCACTACAGGACAACACGTGTTATAAAAGCTGCTTATTTCATGGTTTAAAAATAAAGAAATACTTTTTTTTTCTTAAAGCTGTTTTCGTGATTCTGCACGGTGAAACCATTTCAATTATTAAACACATCAACTGGTGGCACTGTGCTGCTTTAATGTGCTTTAACCCTTCAAAATCTGCTGGGGTTGTGAATCATCTGTCTACCTGCAGCATGGCAGGCTATCCAGGAATGCATCTTAAAAGTTAGAACAGGACCATTAACATTGTAAATGCCTATGTCAATTGTATTTATTTTGTAAATTACTTGAAGTCAATACTGTTATGTAACCCAGTTTTTACCATTATTAAGGGGGGTGGGCAGTAGAGCAACAGCATTCTAGGGGTTAAAGGACTGCAGGGTGTACATTTTGGATTAACTGATTTAATACAATGCAGTATTTGAAGTGCATTTGAAGTGCATTAAACAATAGTTCATGCAAAACACCCACCTGCTGCACCAAAGTTATTACAGGTTCAGCAAGTGCTAGTTGGAAAGTTATGGTACACCCTGTGGGATAATCCGCATTCATATACTGTATTACTATTTATTTCCCTGTCTGGCAGGAGATCCCCACTTTTTTTGTCATTATTGATGTGAACTGCACACTGCCAACTGTGTTTTCTATATTTTAAAAGTCCTATATTTTTAATGCTGCCAGTATATATATTATATATATATATATATATATATATATATATATATATATATATATATATATATATATATATATATATATATATATATAAAAAAACAATGATGATAATAATAACCTGGACTGTACAATAAAGTACTATTTGTTAATATTTTTTATTGTGTAACATACTTTTGTGCTTTTAATTACAAATAAAAACAGCACTGGTTTTTTGTTTCCTTTTTTTTTTTTTTTTTGAGGGGGGGGGGGGGGGGGGCACGCATCTCAGAACTGACTAAAGAGCTGGAACAATATCTTGTGTGTCTTTGTTTTTATTTGAATTTGTTTTATATTGGTATCTACCAGTGGCATCCAGAATATGTGAGTCTCAAATTGAATCTCATGAGGCAAGGACTTCAAGCCAATAGAAAGCCCAGTGTTACTGATCATTTGTAGAACCATACCGAAAGCTAAAAAATAAAACCTGCCCGCATTATTAAATCTGTCGTGGTGTTTGACGAATGAAAGGCCTTTTAAAAATCACCATTTTGTTATTCTGTAATAAAAACATTACGCTTGAATGCATTTTCTATTTGTATTGCTTTTTCTATGCAGACATCAAAACACTCTAATGACACACCTTTTTTTTTTTTAAACTGCTTGTTCACTTTACTGTATACAATAAAAAATAAAACAATACAGTAATAAGAAGTCAGTGAAAAATCAGGTTTGTAATTTTTAGGACATTTAGATCCTTTAACATTAAAACATTAATAAAATAAAAAATAATATTTGATTAACAGCAATAAGAACCACTAAGAATGTTTGGAAACATCACTTAAAAGTAACAGAACAAGGTCATTTGAGCCACTTGCTCTTTGATATAATGGACTTTATGCGGGGAACATTTGTTAATTATTAATTAACAAATACTTTTATACACAGTCCAAAAACAAATCTGAGTGTAAATGATTAAAAAAAAAAAAAAACAGATGTGACACAACATTTTATTACCAGCTATCAAGGGCTGGTGTGGTTGGTAATAGGTGAAGCTGTGAAATAGCACAGACTCATATCACTTGCCTGAAAGAACAGCTGCACAGCCATCTAGAAAAACCCCAGCTGAGAATCTTTGCATGTACTATGAACCTGCTAAACACTGCACCACTAAGCACTAAGGGAGAGGCTTCTGAGAAGTGACGTGCATCACTATAAGCATTTTCTCCCTTGCCTTTTATTTTAATCTCAGGGAATGCCTGCATGGCACTAAGTACTGTACATCATCAGCAGTGACAGTTTTTAAGATGTTTTGACGTTAATCTCTAATCGCATTCTTTATGATGCCCCCTTTGCTCTCTTCAGCACTTAAACTCCTCAATAAAAGATCAGCTGTTTTCTGGTGCCATTACATATCCATGTAAGTCAGGGGATGCCAATGTATTTCAACAGTGTATCTGTCTAACACTAGCCCTAATCTTCTGTGCAGTCTGTTTTATGTGATTCCTATTTCTAGAATGTTCCTATTCTGCTGTTGTTACCTACTAGGACTGTGGCTGCCAGATGTGCTTGTTACCCAAATAAAAAAAGGCTTTGTGAATAAGTACTTAACTGTATCTTTGCAAGCATTCAATTGTCTTACATACAGTACCTATGCTACTGCTGCTGCCTTGCACATAGCCACTCTGACCCTTTCAGACCAGGCCTTTGTTCCAGCCACATTCTTAACTGTTTACACCTCCAGCTAAATCTCAAAGCAGTCAATTATTGCATTATCTCTGTTACACCTGGTGTGGAATGGCCCTCCATACTGTAAGTACAGGACCCTATTCAGTTTAGATTAGTGTCATTTGGGTCTTTTCCTTAAACACTGAAGTTCAGTTTAACAGTTGAACACCTGGTTGGACTGCTCAATGCAATAAAAAAGGATATGATTATAAAAAGTTCCTAAATGTGTAATGGGTCTCCTCCCAGTGGCTGAGAACTACTGATGCTTACATTAGCATTAGACATACAGTACTTACCCTTGGGCTGCAGAGCTTGCTCTTGAGTTGAATGTTAAGAGGTTCGGGGTTTGTCCAGCCCTTGCCTTTCCATTAAATTTAATGGGATGAGATGCCAATTCACCAGACTGTCCACTAGGGGGGTAATATTGTGTGATGTGACTAATTAACAAAATGTCTGACTGTAGAAAAATAAATAAACCTTCAGTGGCAGTTACTTTATAAAGCTGCCACACAGCAGGACTGTCAGGGCCTCATGACTCATTGCTCATTTAAAGTATCAATTTCGTGTTTGGAGGATTACATAAATCCTGCATTCCAAAAGTGTTGGTTACCATGACATTGAATTATATATGATTGCCATCGCGAGTGCCATAAAACACATCTTTGGAGTTTTTGAAACAAATCACATCCATTTCACATATCCATTTTACTTCATGTTTACTTGATTTCTACTGTAGCTAACGTTTAAGCTTATACTGTATTTAGTGACTGTTGGCAATGTAACATTATTGGCAATGGGACCCACAATGAAAGTAGGTAAAAAGAAGAAAAAAGGAAACCATTAATTTGAACTCTTGAACAATAATGGTTAAATCAGTTTTAAAATCAGTTAAATCAATTTTATACTTTGAACACTCTGCTGCCCTTGAAATTAGAGGGGCTGCATATTCAAGAGCCTTCAATAGTGAACTACATCTTTGAGGAATTCAAATTTAAACCGATTTATAGAATTATTTAATTTGCTATAGCCCCTTAAGTATTCAAAGGCCTGGAACAAAGTATGTTCCAAGTAATGGGTCAACGAGGGAAAGTAGTTTTAACAAAACTTTCCTCTTAAAAAACAGTTCATGTGTTTTTGTGTTTAATTAAAATAATGAAAAAAGTTATGTTGATATTTTATCGTGTTTAGTTCTACAGTTAATAATAATAATAATAATAATAATAATAATAATAATAATAATAATAATAATAATAATAATAATAATAATATTTAGATTGAGTTACTTTTGGCAAGTTAGAACGGGTAGATCAACTAATGTGATTGTAAATACAAAAAATGAAGATTTTCTATAATGTAATGGAATCATTCGCCATCTAATTAAAAAAAAAAAAAAAAAAAAAAAAAAAAAAACAAACAAACAAACAAAAAAACATTCCACTATAGACAAAAAAAATAATCTTATTTCAGCGAGGAGTTACACACAAAACTTTGTTTTATTTTGAAGTTCAAATAAACCAGTTTCAAGGTACTTCTATGTTTAATAGCGACGATGTGTTGAATTCTTAAGACACTTTTAAACGGTGATTAGGTTTTAGAGAAATTACGAAACACGTAACTCCAATATATGATACACGTCGTGTGAACCTCATAATTTACTGTA
Source organism: Polyodon spathula (assembly GCF_017654505.1). Classification (NCBI taxonomy): domain Eukaryota; kingdom Metazoa; phylum Chordata; class Actinopteri; order Acipenseriformes; family Polyodontidae; genus Polyodon; species Polyodon spathula. The sequence continues at coordinate 27,250,886 of NC_054545.1, forward strand.
CCAACTCCTGACCTAACTGCAGATTTATTTGTAACTGCTTTACGCTTGATGTCTTCTTCTTTATTTTGTTAGAAATACTAATGAGCAGTGGCACTATATATATATATATATATATATATATATATATATATATATATATATATATATATATATATATATCGTTCGTTCGTTGTATGTGACATAGGCACTGTATCCTGGCTCTTGTTCAGTCCATGTTGTTAAAACATTAAAAAAAACACACATTTAGCGGCAACGGGGACGCCATCATTGTGAGGACGATTAAAACAGGAACATTATTATATTTGTTCAATTTTTACATAAAACGTATATGTGGAAGGATAAAATCGTTTACATACAATTTTGTTAAGAAATCAATAACGATCCATTAAAAATAAACTTTTTCATTGGTCACTACGTCTCGTATTTCCGGAATAGAAGGTTGACCTTTCCCCCGGTTTCAATTTTTCCTTCCTTTCCTGTTTCGGCTTGGCATAGAAACACACATAGGTATGTGCGGCTCCTGATTTTATCCGATCAAATCCTTTATAATCTTAAGAGATATGTGTAAATGAACATCATAATCTGAAAATAAGAACTCACATCTACTGGTATCAAGTAGCATTTATTAAATTGGTCGATATAGATGCGATAGTTCAAAGTATTTGAAACTTGGGTTGAATCAGATACAGGCCTGTTGGAGCCTACTGCTAAATTGAGTGGATTGCAGTTTGGTGCCGGCAGTGCATTATGTTGCAAACTATTTTGAATTAAAATACTATTTTTTGCTATTGTAGAGGACGTCTGTATGTCAGCACCTGAAGGTTCTTGGGTCTCATTTTTGACTAGTGCAGTAGTCGTGTTAGTAATGCGAGCTCCAGCGTGCTGTGTTTATACTCATGCTTGAGATTACAACGATTTACAATAACTTGCATATAACCCCCGTGCTGGTTTAGAATTGTATGTATTTCTGTATATGAATAAATAAAGCGTTTACGGTGTTCAGAATGTCAAGGTGGTGTCGTTGTAGCTAGTTTATAGTCCCCATGAATTGCACTTTAATTGGTGGTAAAAATGTGCCCAGTTGTACAGTATGTAAATGCATATCTGGTTTGGAGCCAGGCCGCAATCTTGTTAACATGAATTTGGTTTGTAAATGAAGGCAGTGTGTTATCTGCCAAATTCACGCTCCATTGTTGAGATTCGCTGCTAGGGGTCTGTGTTACTGAGTTAGTTAGTTTTAGCTGCTTTTAAGAGTTTGTGCTTATGTGTAAACTTAGTTTTGATTCAGTTATGTTTCAAAGTGCATTAAAACCAATATCTAGGCAAGTGGTTGTGTGTACTTATATATAGGAGACAAGCAGGTTGCTGATAGTGTAACCACTCATAAATTCAGCATCTCCTAGTTTTTGTTAATCCCCTTATAGTATCTCTATTGGCTACCTGAACCCTAAATTCTTAATGCTTTCATACATGTTGATAAAAACCTAAAATAGAGAACATGGCCCATGTGTGAGATGGTAACTTTCTGGTGTGCAGTAGTGCCACTAACTAGAAATGAATTGGTTCTCACAATGTTAACATTGGTGCTGATTTTTGCTGTTTGTCCCCAGCAATGGCTCCTCGTAAGGGTAAGGAAAAGAAGGAAGAACAGGTGATCAGCCTGGGACCTCAGGTTGCTGAGGGCGAGAATGTTTTTGGAACATGCCACATCTTCGCTTCCTTCAATGATACCTTCGTTCATGTTACTGACCTGTCTGGCAAGTAAGTTTTTGACTGGTACCTGCTGTCATGACCTCCACATGTCCATGTGCCTTCCGAAGTGGCCATACATGTGTGTAAACCTGGGTTCTATTAGGTCTGTGAAGATGGGAAAGTAGTACAGTTGCTGCATTTAAAATTAAGCTGTGCACAAGAAAATGAACATGTTTCAATTACAATGCATTTCAAACCAGAATACTGTTTGGAATAGCATTCTTGCGTGACAGGTATTCACATGCTGCTATGGTTCAAATTTAATTAAATTATGTCCATGTAAATTTGGTATGAGAAATTGCCCTGTCAGTACCAGGCTTAATAAACTGCAAAACTATTCAAGAGTGACAAAGCTGTGTTTTAAAGGTGAAGCTGAAGTTTGTGCTGCTTCTGTTTCCAGGGAAACAATCTGCCGCGTGACTGGTGGTATGAAGGTGAAAGCTGACAGAGATGAGTCCTCTCCTTATGCTGCTATGTTGGCAGCTCAGGATGTGGCTCAGAGGTGCAAGGAGCTGGGCATCACTGCCCTGCACATCAAACTGCGCGCAACTGGAGGCAACAGGTGAGAGCACCTGGGCATTGACCTCTTGCAAACAGAATTTTTCTTAAAGCTGCAGTTTGGAATAAGATATCGTTTGCATGCTCAAGATTTTCTGGCAGTGGGGTTTGAAAAGTGACTTATAATATGATGGTCTGTGGAGTAGCTTGGCAGTATGCTTATTTTAACCTGCTTTGAGTTTAGGCGATGCTCGCTGCTCTATCATATAGACTGCATATTGTGGTGGATGAAAGTGCATGTCGCTGATACTATGTGAAGACATTCTGCCCTTTGACATTGAACTTGTACTACAAAACCTTGGACACTTACTGGAAACCTTGTATTGTGTAAAGATGTAAAAACCCTATAGACTAAATGTGGTAACCTTCAGGGACCAGTTATTTATAGGTTACCTGTAACTAAGGTGACAGATAAAATTGTGTGCTCTGGACTTAAACACATGGTGACTGAATAATTAACAGCAGCAGCACTATTTGTTTATAAATAGATCTGGTAAATTGATTCAAGGTTTATGGTAGGACAGGGTCAAGGTAGGATGTTACTGCTACAAGCTTCAGAGATCTTGGGATCCTCAAATTCAATCTTCCTAATGCATGCTTTGCAAAGTAGTTTTAGTTTTCAGTTATTTTGGAGGGTTGTAAAACAAATGTATGTTTAATGCAAATCTGGTGGCCTCTTCATAACTGTAAAAGCTATTAATTGGGGTACATGTTGACATCTCCTTGGGAAGCGAAGTGATGATTACTTAATTCAGACGTTGTCATTTTAAAACTGTGTAATGTGGTTTTTTTCTCCCAACACAGTTTAACTGTTCTCATATGTTGATTCTAAGGGCTTCATGAAATGCTGTTTTATTTATTTTAGAACCAAGACCCCCGGACCTGGTGCACAGTCTGCACTCAGAGCCCTGGCTCGTTCTGGTATGAAGATTGGACGTATTGGTAAGAATTTATATAGAAAATTGCAAGATATGAAGCTATCTGACTCTGCATTATATTAAAAAAAATAAATAAATACCTTAAGATGTAAACTACAATAAGAATGCTGATAAGAAATTAATGCATCCTGGTCTCCAGCATTATCTACGAGGTGACAAGTCAGTAGAGGTTTCATTTAGATGAAATGGATTTCATTAGAAGAAAATGTAATCTTGTTGATTTATGACTACATGCCTTTTAGTATAAATTGGTTAGCATGGGCTTATCTAGTCCCTGTTGTTGGAATACTTGTCCTTCTGGTTTTGTTCTGTAGTCCATAAGTCTGTATACACATCTGAAAGCTAATGTATGAAAAGATACCAATAAGTGGCGTGTCTTTCTCTTTTCCAGAGGATGTCACCCCGATCCCGTCAGACAGCACTCGCAGAAAGGGTGGCCGTCGCGGACGTCGTCTGTAAAGTTTTCTGCTACTGGCAATAAAAAAAAATCTAATTGGCTTCTGGTCCCTGCTTTATTTATCTAAAGTAACTAAACAAGAATGAATGCTTAAGTGATAAGTGGTAGCCAAATTTGTTTAGTCAGTGGGATTCACTTAATTTAGGTTTCTGTTAGGGGTTTGCATGTTGTGGCTCAGTTGCTGCAAATAAAGAGATTTAAATTGTCTTATGATTTATCTTCTAATCTATTTTTAGATTATATTCATAAATAATCCCCTTTACCCTGGAAGTTGGACATCTTGGCCAATCTAAGTAGCTTCTGAAATATTATTTCTAATTTGTCAACTGCAAGGTAGTAGATACCTGGAAATACACCAGCAGGAAATTGTTGCAGTTTCCAGCTTTTGAACTGCGTAGAAAGATTTGCCTGGGGACAGATTAATAAAGGTCTTAAGGCATTCCTACCCAAGATCCAGTCCCCAAATGCAGCTTCAGGGCTGTCTATATGATGGTTTGAAACTGATGGCAAAGGATTTGAATTTAAAACAATAAAACCCCAAACTGATTGTTTTAATCCATATTTATTTAAACAACATTCACTCCCTAATGCAAACTAAGATACAAAGTTATAAGCATTCTATAAGGAACAGGCAAGAAAAAAATCCCATCAGAGTTGTTGTGTGGTAAGATCTGCAGATCAACAATGCAGGGTTTACCGCCACATGCGATTGGTGCATTTGGTAAAAGCTTCCAAAGGAGAATGTGTTACCTTTTTGTCGGTACATTTAAATGCCATGGAATTCTATTCAAATACAAAGAAGGGATTCAGAAATTTAGATGCGTTACATTTCTCAGTTTGGAATTGGTTTGTGTCTAATCAGGATTTCTTAATTGATCAAGGACTTGAGTAACCCGTTTCAAGTCCATTTCTAATTTAACCACATCCTATCTGTGGCACTGGGATGCATGTATCTGTTCATGTATTTCCAGCCGGCCTCGCACAGGTAGCTGTCAGGCACCTGTGGACGAGACCTCCGGCCAAATATATATTTCACTCTGGCCCTAGCACCCTCCACAAGTCATAAATCATCTGCAATTGCAATTGCTATCATCATCATCATTCATTCACTGCCATTCATTTAAGCGGATTATCAGAAATATCTTGGTTATTGTCGCACTCGAGTTAATATCACTCGCACCTCACCTACTTGACATTTGTTGAACAGTCACAGTTATGAATCCCTTTGAAGTGATAACACTATGTAACACAATTTTTTTTCCTGGGTAGTAAGTGTTATTTCCTAATTGCTTATGCCTCAAAAGTATAGAAAATGGCTATTATTCCCCACACACTTTGCTTTTGCGACCAGGACAGTGATATTTCAAAATATCACTATTTCCAATGGGAAAACGGGCAAATGTGTCACATAAAGTCAGAAAAAAACAACATATGAATCCAAATTAACATGTATTTATACTAAAGTAATACAAAGATGACTACAAAAGATTTAGAAGTGAGTAGTTTCTCGAGATTTACGATTATGTATAATGTATTTTGCCACTAGATGGCGCTAAAAGCTTAAAATCCTTTGTGGGCCTGCTGCGTAGCTTGGAAGAAAGATGTGGTTAGGGTTAGGGTGTTGTCTTGATTTTTAAAGTATATTAAGGGCCTGCGATGATCTGGAAACGGTCTGTTTTAGATATATTTACCTTTAATAGAATTATCACAAGATAAGTGTTTAGGATGTGCATATTGTTCAATTTACTGGTATATCAAATTATTATTTTATCTCACTGGGGATTGCCTGTTTCACTTGAGTATCTCAAGGAATCTAAGACTTGCACATTCTGATTGATTCAAAATGTTTCATTTTGTTGGAAGATTTATTGGGGTTGTTTCTGTGGCAAGCACTAAAAAAAAAAAAAACACTTAAGTATTAAAACCTGCCAACAAAAAAAATATATATATATATATATATATATATATATATATATATATATATATATATATATATATATATATTTCAGTGTTGTGTGGCTAATATACATCATAGTGTTTTAGGAATTTCAAATGTTTCATTTATGCACTTCAGCCACATAGTTTAACCTAATTATATTTGTGTCATTATTATCTTTAACTGTTATTTCAACTTTTTTTTTTTTTTTTTTGCATATCCTATAAAACATGAATTTGTACAATAAATAAGATATAAGAAGTACATGAAATATTTTCTACTATGAAACTATTAATTCTCTGGAAAACTCCTGATGTGAATTATACCTTTACTCTATAAATATAATTATTCAAGCTTGGCTACAGTGTGTACAATGTATAGTGTGTACATATAATACAATTCTAATGCTGAAGCAGTCATTTGTTGCTAGGGAGAGGAGAAGTACAAAAGCACTCATTTTGCTGCAGAAGTGACATATGATGTATATTAGAAAAGTAGCATTCTCTGTTTATTTATTTGACCAGTTTTACAACAAAAAACCAATCAGACCCTTGCATCATCATACCATACTGAGATCTCAACTGAGTATTGTAGAGTTTTTTTTTATTTTTTTATGATCATGTTTATCTTTGTAAGAAAACAGCCATATTGTCTTAACATAGAACACAAAGGATACAACATTGTAAAGTTTGCAACCTATAAACTACTGCATTATATGTGCAAAGATACTGTATTAAATATGCGTTCTATGTTTCAGTGATGCAGATATTTTGTTTGTCGGTTTGTGCTAAGATGCACTTCAGAGATCTGGTGCAAAGCAAATAGTCAAGATCAAATGGTTTAATATTAAACAGGCATCTGACAGGTCGCTAGCTTGAAATTACTACTTTATTTGCCATTATTGCACATTATTGTGATATTCTTTTATATACATTTTTTTTTTTTTTTTACAATTTTCTTTAATGCCTGTGGAGTATTATAATTTGTCAATGTCTTCCTTGTTATAAAAATGGGGATGAACAACTTTTAAAGTAGTGTTCCTTACCTGAAAACAATTTATTGAATAAATGCATGACACAGTAAATACAGGATAGGGTACAGTACAAATCGTATCACTGTGGCTAATTGTAGTCATTCAGCAACAGGTTTCCTCTTACTGCACTAAACAGTGTTCTACTAATGTGTGATTAGCTGTGATAATATATTTGAATTTCACTTTACAATGTGGCTTTACATAGTTGATTTGCATCAGAATTGTTTTGCTGAAAGATTAAGGGACAGGCTCACTGATCATTTACTCCAGCGCTAAATTTGCATAGTCTTTAATATTTGTAAATGTATGTGCTAACGTAACATACCATGTGATCCACTAGACCTATATAAGCTGTGTGCAACTGTGCAGCAACAATCATGGGAAAGCAGGATCTCTGAGTCTGCACAAGGCGCACAACAGTGGGGGTCTGATCTACCGACTTGTCCCTCAACGCAGTGGCTGCGTTAACCAACGTGTACGTTATGCCCTTCGCATAAAATCACCACTCCACCACTCCTGTCACGTTCTTGTTCAGACAAATCAGGTCTGCAGATACAGTATATGTATTAGATTCTGACAGGAAACAGATGTGCTGCAGTGGACCAAATCACAGAAACCTTGAACAAACGCCAGGGAGGTGTATACAGGGAATAACCAGCACTGAGCTGGAGAGAGAAATGTTGACACCCTGGAAACATATTAAAATTGCAGCCTGTGTTGCAAAAGTGAGATTGGATCTGGTTGCTTACGTTTCTTATCAGTTGAGGGCACCTATCCTGTCTATGCCAATTGTAGTCTTGTAATGACTTGGTGGTTTTGTGTGATTAATCTACACAGAGGTGTAAAATACTGAATATAAATATGATCTCAGTTATTTTTGGCTGCGACAGTCCATGCACTGCTGTCTGTTCAATATTAAATTTAAAAATACAGCTCATGAAAGCCTGATAATTCTGCTAAAGTGTATGTTTGGACATGTTTAGCTTGATGTGGATGGTGGCTGACCGGAAACAGAATGATTTAATTACTGTGCTGATGCTTACAGTCAAACGGATTCACTTTCATTAGTATTCTGCGAGTAGAACACTGCTATATTCTCAAAGATGACAAGCTTAAGATGAAAATGCTTGTAATGCAAAATCCAGGTTCCATGTTTATATATATATATATATATATATATATATATATATATATATATATATATATATATATATATACACACACACACATACATACACACACACACACAGTGGCTCTTAAAAGTATTCACCCCCATTGGACTGTTCCACATTTTATTGTGTTACAACATGGAATCAAACTGGATTTAATTAAGAGTTAAATAGATAAATAAAACAGAAAAATAATTGATTGCATAAGTATTCAACCCCTTTGCTATGACACACCTAAATAAGCTCTGGTGCAACCAATTGTCTTTAGAAGTCACATAATTAGTTGAATGGAGTCCACCTGTGTGCAATTAAGGTGTTTCACATGACTTCAGGTTAAATACACCTGTCTCTGGGAGGTCTCACAGTTGGTTAATACATTTCCTAACAAAAACTACATCATTAAGATGAAGGAACATTCAAAGCAATTCCTGAACAAGGTTCTTCTAAAGGACCAATCAGGGGTAGGATATAAGAATATTTCCAAGGCATTGAATGTCCCCCGGAGCACAGTAAAGTCCATTATTAAGAAATGGAGAGAATATGGCACTGTGAATCTGTCTAGAACAGGCCATCCTCAAAAACTGAGTATCCTGGCGAGAAGGGCACTAGTCAGGGAGGCCACCAAGAGACCTATGACAACTCTAAAGGAGTTACAGTCTTCAATGGCTGAGCTGGGACACACTGTGCATACGAAAACAATAGTCCTGGTGCTTCACAAAACTGGCCTTTATGGGAGAGTGGCAAAAAGAAAGCCATTGTTCAGATGTGCAAAGCTGGTAGAGACTAATCCAAATAGACTCATGGCTGTAATTGCTGCCAAAGGTGCCGCTACCAAATATTGACTCAAGGGGGTGAATATTTATGCAATCAATTATTTTCTGTTTTATATTTGTAATTAATTTAGAACAATTTGTAGATTTTTTTTTTTCACTTTGACATTACAGACTTTTTTTGTGTTGATCAGTGGCAAACACTTCCAAATTGTAACACAATAAAATGTGAAAAGGTCCAAGGGGGGTGAATACTTTTGAGAGCCACTATATATACACACACACACACGCCGTAATTTTCAAATAGTGCCACAGATTCTCAATGAGATTGAGATCAGGACTTTGCCTTGGCCATTGTAGGACATTCACCTTTTTGTTCTTGAACCACTCCAGTGTTGCTTTGGCCTTGTGCTTGGGATCATTGTCCTGCTGAAACGTGAATTTCCTCTCAAGCTTCAGTTTTTTAGCGGACTGAAGCAGATTCTCTTGCAGTATTTTCCTGTATTTTGCTCCATCCATTCTTCCTTCAATTGTAACATGAGGCCCAATCCCTGCTAATGAGATGCATCCCCACAGCATGATGCTGCCACTACCATACTTCACTGTAGGGATGGTGTGTCTTGAGGCATGGGCAGTGTTAGGTTTGCGCCACACATAGCGCTTTGAGTTTTGGCCAAAAAGCTCTATCTTGGTCTCATCTGACCACAAAACCTTTTCCCACATCGCAGCTGGGTCACTCTCATGCTTTCTGGCAACTCCAGACGTGCTTTCAGATGGTACTTTTTGAGTAACGGCTTCTTTCTTGCCGCCCTCCCATACAGGCCAGTGTTATGCAGAGCTCTTGATATGGTTGACTGGTGCACCATTACTCCACTCCAATCCACTGAACTCTGTAGCTCCTTCAAAGTGATTGTTGGCCTCTCTGTGGCTTCTCTCACAAGTCTCCTTCTTGTTTGAGCGCTGAGTTTTGAGGGACGGCCTTTTCTTGGCAGTGTCTGGGTGGTGTGATGCAGCTTCCACTTCCTGATTATTGATCCAACTGTGCTCACTGGGATATCCAAACACTTGGATATTATTTTGTACCCTTTCCCTAATCTATGCATTTGTATTACTTTATCTCTTAACTTCTGTAGAATGCTCTTTGGTCTTCATTTTCCTTCAGATTCACAGCCTTACCAATGATCCTTCAACAGTGGAGTTTTTATCCAGAAAATGTGACAGCAACTTTAATGGTTCACAGGTGGAGGCCAATGGTAAGGTAATTGTGTCCTCGTTAGGGCAATTTCTTTCATCTGGTGCAAACTGGGAGCTTCCACAGCACAGGGGTTGAATACTTATGCAAGCAAGATATTTCAGTTTTTTATTTTTCTTAAAAATATTTCCCAACATAAAACCAATGTCACCTTACAATAATTGATTTTGAGTTTAAGTGTTTTAAAATAAAATATTGAACAGAACAAAATTTCAATGTACTATTTGTAATTCAGTAATACGAGAGAATTGGTCAGGGGGTCTGAATATTTTTGCAAGGCACTGTATATATATATATATATATATATATATATATATATATATATATATATATATATATATATATATATGCCAAGTCTTGCTGCACGTTCTGTGTTATTGCGTCATAGTAAAATTAGAAAAAGCTCTCTTCTGTGATGTTTTCAAATATGTGTGGTCACGTGATGTGACCCCTTAGAACTATATAAGCTGTGTGAGAGTTGTGTGCAACTATTCAGCAACTATCATGGGAAAGCAGAAGAATCTCAGTGACTGTACTGCATCAACGTGCCCATCAAATCTGAGATCATGCTGTTATTTAATCTTCAGTGGAGGTCCAGGCAAAGGTCCAGGCTGTGTGAATCAGTCAAAGTTCAGGTCAGCATAATGTGGGATCCAGGGAAGGGAACCAGGCTGTCATGGAGAGCATTATTCTTATGTGATGACTCTCGGACTCTCACTCTTAGGTGTTCTGCATTTAAAACCAGTATTTAAAGAGTTATTTCTTGGATGTAAGTAAGCTGTGTTGTCAAGGTTCAGGAGAATTACTGTTTTACTGTATGCTAAACCACATTGAGTTTTATGTGGTGTGGAATTCCAGTTGTGCCCCATTCCTTGAAGAGACAGGCAGATCAAACTAGGAGATGCTTTCTGTTTGTCTGTTTATGAATAAAATGTATCATTCAGATATTGTTCAACACATAAGGGTCTGTTTTAATAATCTGAACACTGTCCCTTGAACTTATTACTACTTTACTATATGTAATACATATACAGTGAAGTGAGGTCCATTAAGAGCTGCCACTGTTTCGGTAATGTAAACAGACCTGATAGGAATCTGTGTAGTCTTGGATGTACAATGCAATACAAATGTATTTTTACATAGCACCCTGCATGCCTTGGCATCCCAGAGTGCTATTCAACGTTGAAAATAAAACAAGAGAGCCTATATGTACAATACACGCCATCTACAACCAATTATATAAAAGCACATTGAAAAAGGTGTGATTCAATGTAGTCTTAAAATAATACGAATGTCAACTGGAATAGAGTTCCACAAACGAGGAGCAGAAGAGCAATTCAAGATTTGTATTTTCTGATCCCTAAGAACAAAGCACTGGAGTAATATATTGAGAAAGACTAGTGTGAGAAAGCAGTCTGGCAGCTGTTTTCTGGACAAGCCTTGTAAGTTTAGTGATGGAGGTGTGGAAACACCTGCCAACCAAGCACCCATCAGCTCTCCATCAAAGTCCGTCAGATCTGTTGTTATGCCATTGTGACTGAATCAGTCTTAAAGAGAAACATCTCTTTTTACAAAAGCCCATTTTGATTAATTAAGTTTGAAATTATTTAACCCAGTTTTTCTCCACAATTTAGAATTACGCTCCCTCACTGCAGCAACTCCCCACAACAGCACAGTAGAAATGAAGCTCCTCCAACCCTATGCCAATTGTTTGCTTACACCCAGGAGGCACATGATCGCAGACGACAGCGAGATGTCCCTGATTTCCATGAAGTGCAGGTCTGGTTATTGTGAAGGAGAAACAGCCATTCATAAAAAAAAGGGAAGTTTGCATGCTGCCGCTAAAAAAAAGAAATATCGATTCCTTTTTTAATGCCCTACAAGGTTTCAGTAAAAACTATTTCTTGTAATGTAACATGCAATAAGGTAGTTGCTAAATATTAAAATAGTTTATTATTTTACTGAAAAAGCAATTCTTTGAGCTCCCTCCAATTTCCCTTTTAACTGGAAAAGTCATCTTGATAATATAAATTTGAACTGACAAACCACAGCTAAACCTAATATTTTACTGTATCCTGGGTCATTTCTACTTTTTAGCTGAGAAAAGGGGTATGAGGAAATATTACTTCATCCATGCATTGGTGTAGTAAAGGCAGAGTGATCTGTATTAACTGTGTTAATCAATAATAGTAATATTGAACAGCCTATGTAGAGTATAACCAAGTAAAACGTGATCAAGGCAGAGGCAAAGCAAACAACACTAATCACAAACAAAGCAAGAACATGCCTCTGCTAAACAGATGTTTTATTTAAACTCTTTTAGAGTTATTAAGGCACCAATTCAAGTAATTTTGAAGGTCATTCCAATAATTTAACTTAATTTTTTTCAAACTCTGTGTTCATTCTAGGAACCACAAATGTTACACCAGCCTGAGATGTAAGGTTATAACTGCTGCTGAGTTCTAGAACATTCCATGCAGAGTGTGTTGGACAGACAGACGCAGTTAGTGTATAACACTTTGAATGAGAACCATTAAAATACATGACATATCAAAAACAAATTAAACACAGATCTGCAGCCAAATCACCAGTACGTGTAAGAAATCTGGACTAGCTTTCCTTTCACTTTGTGTGATTGTAGCTGTTGCTCTATTACATGAATACATTTCCATTAAGGACTTTATATCCAGTTTATTTGAGCCCATGGTTCCTTGCAGGGTGTGCTTACACTGGTATGCTTCACTGGCACTTATCTGAAACTGCAAATCAACCAATCAGTGAATGTTACAGCAGACACAAAGCTGTTGTCAGGGAAAGTGCAATGCTGGCCACGTCTACATTTAGCTATTCGTAACCATAATGTAAGTTTTAGCAAAAACTATTTATTCTCAAAGAAACAGATTGCCTGGAATCTTTACACTATCACCACGTTTCATTGTAGTGGAATAAACAGGATTATTTTCCTTCTTCAAGACATTCACGTTCCTCTTCTCCCCCTCCCCCACCTTGCTAGTCAATAGAGGCTCGTCATTAATAAACAGACATTTCTTATGCCTGCCTCCATATACCCCCAGATTGTGATCCTTTTAATAACTTACTACTGAAGAACATGGCCTACAAGGTTTTAGTAAAAACGATTTATTGTAATGCAACATGCAATAAGGTAGTTACTAAATATTAAAATAGTTTATTATTTTACTGAAAAAACAATTATTTGAGCTCCCTTTCATCTTTCATTTTTAACTGGAAAAGTCATCTTCATGAATATAAATTAATTCAACAAACCTTATAAAACTGTGACAACTTTGAACTGATAACCACAACAAAACCTAATATTTTACTGTATCCTGGGTCATTATACTTTTTAGCTGAGAAAAGGGGTATGAGGAAATATTATTTCATACATTCATTGATGGAGTAAAGGGAGTGATCTGTATTAACTGTGTTAATCAGTAATAATAAAACTGAACAGCTTATGCAGAGTAACCAAGTAAAACGTGGTCAAGGCAGAGGCAAAGCAAACAACACTAATCACCAACAAAGCAAGCACAGACAATTTATTTTTTCAAACTCTGTGTTCATTCCAGGAACCACAAATGTTACACCAGCCTGAGATGTAAGGTTATAACTGCTGCTGAGTTCTAGAACATTCCACGCAGAGTGTGTTGGACAGACAGACGCAGTTAGTGTATAACACTTTGAACGAGAACCATTAAAATACATGACATATCAAACACAAATTAAACACAGATCTGCAGCCAAATCACCAGTACGTGTAAGAAATCTGGACTAGCTTTCCTTTCACTTTGTGTGATTGTAGCTGTTGCTCTATTACATGAATACATTTCCATTAAGAACTTTATATCCAGTTTTTTTGTTTATTTGAGC